>NC_044562.1:103049320-103354678 GCF_007565055.1 Rhinopithecus roxellana
AATAATGACAATATTAATTTTTGATTTTTTGGGTACACAGTAGTTGTATATATTCATGGGGTACCTGAGATGTTTTGATACAGGCACACAATACATAATAATAACATTATGGAAAATGGGCTATCCATCCCGTCAAGCATTTATTCTATGTGTTACAAACAACCCAATTATACTCTTCTAGTTATTTTTTAAGGTATATTTAAATTATTTTGACTATAGTCACTCTGTTGTGCTATCAAATACTAGGTCTTATTCATTCTTCCTGTTTTTTTTTTTTTTGCACCCATTAACCATCAACACCCCCACCCCACCCCGCACCTACCCTTCCCAGCCTCTGATAGCCATCCTTCTACTCTCTATCTCCACGTGTTCAAGGCAATATTAAATTTTATAGCCATGGGAACATAGTGTCTAATTTTCTAAATTAAATTCAAAACTTTCTAGGGAATACAACTATTGGGTTAAATCTGTAAATGAGCTTTTGATTTTCTTGATGAATAATGAAAGTTTATACTTGTATCTCACTGCATCATATTGGACTGTAGAAATTAAAGCACAATTTAAAAGACATGTATGTATCTATATGTACACATATAGTCTCTATATGCATATGGAAATCAAATTACAGACATAATTTGGTTATCACCACTTTCAAATTTCTTTTTTTTGAATTTAATATTATTTTACTTTAAGTTCTGGGATACATGTGCAGGACATGCAGGTTTGTTACATAGGTAAATGTGTGCCACGGTGGTTTGCTTCACCTATCAACCCATCACCTAGGTATTAAACCCAGCATGCATTAGCTATTTTTCCTGATGCTCTCCCTCTTCCAACACCTTGCCATAGGCCCCGGTGTGTGTTGTTCCCCTCCCTGTATCCATGTGTTCTCATTGTTCAGCTCCTACTTATAAGTGAGAACATGTGGTGTTTGGTTTTCTGTTCCTGCTTTAGTTTAATGAGGAGGCTTCCAGCTCCATCCAGGTCCCTGCAAAGGGCATGATCTCATTCCTTTTTATGGCTACATAGTATTCCAGGGCATTTTCTTTATCCAGTCTATTATCGATGGGCATTTGGGTTGATTCCATGTCTTTGCTATTGTGAATAGTTATCCTTACTTTCATGATTTTCCCACTAATGAAAGCCAACTATTAAATTACATTAGCTAAATTGTGAGTAGAAGTTATTCTTCACTTGTAAATGAAAGACTAAAGAAAGGACATAAAGGCACCAAAAGAGATATTTAATTACTATCCAATAAAAATGATATTTCTTTGCATTAAAGAAATAATTCTAAAAACTTTTCAAAATATAGTATTATGAAATTGTTTTACCTAACAAATTTAGAGAACAAACACGTGAAATAATGTAATAGTTGTGGTCTTAACTATCAAACCTCAGGGAGTACTGATGCATTGCATACTCTACCCAAGAGATGTATTTAGACTCCATTTGGGTCAATAACTATAATCATTGCATCAAAAAATATTAATTATTCTACACCAAAAAAACAAGAAAATATTATTTATTCTAGGTTATAAAATTACAACATTATAAGAGATGGCAAGAGGTCATTAAGTCAAATGATCCTGTCTCAATAAAGATTTAACACTTAAACCTTCTAAAACAGATGATTTTTCTATCCTATTTTTTGACATAATAGAGAATGAAGAGTGTTTCTTTGGTAACACTTTTAGTGTTTTCTTTGAAATTTAAAAAAAGTCTAAGTAATTTTCTAAGTAATTCTTTTACTATAATTTAAGCCTATTTCCTTTTATTCTTATCACTGAATAAAATACATTTCTATTGTCATTTATGTATAAACAACAAAAAATAATTACTTTGGTAGAAAGCAGAACATTGCCTGCCATGTGTCTTAATGTGTAGGTGTTCGTATTAGTCCATTCTCACACTGCTGTGAAAATATACCTGAGACTGGATAATTTATAAAGAAAAGAAGTTTAATTGACTCACAGTTCCACATGGCTGGGGAGGCCTCAAGAAACCTACAATCGTGGCAGAAGGCACCTCTTCACTAGGTGGCAGGAGAGAGAATGAGTGCCAGCAGGGGAAATGCCAGACACTTGTAAAATCATGAGATTTTGTGAGACTCACTCATTATCATGACAGCAGCATGGGGGAAACTGCCCCCATGATTCACTTACGTCGACGTGGTCCCCCCCTTGACACGTGGGAATTATTACAATTCAAGGTGAGATTTGGGTGGGGACACAGTGCCAAACGATATCAATATTGCTTAACAAATGTCCATAAGACATTTTCTTTGGAAACAGTATAGAATAGATGAAAAAACAGTGAAATCAGGAAAGGCTATATTAAAGCTTTAAATTGTTCTAATTCAGTTAATTATGTCAATTAAAATAAAAAACATTGGCCGAATTACTCTATGACTGTTCTCTTTTATAAATCCAAGACATCATTTTAAAATTATATATTTTTCTAACTCCTAAAATAATACTTGCTTATTACAGAAAGCATAGAAAACAAAAAGAGCACAGAGAAGAAAAACTCACCTGAAGTTTTAACACATTCAGAATGCCACTGCATATATTTTAATATATGTCCCTCCAATATTTAATCATAATGCATATATTGTATACATTATGATATAATCATAATGTATATATTTGCAACTCTTTTTTCTACTTAGCAATTCATACTGCACAAGTTCTGGTATCTTTTTAAAAGTCTTCTTAAGGCTGGAGGTGGTGGCTTATGCCTGTAATCCCAGCACTTTGGGAAGCCCATCAGCTGAGGTTAGGAGTTCGAGACTAGCCTGGCCAACATGGCAAAACCCTATCTCTCCAAAAATAAAATAAAAACCCTGTCTCACCTAAAAATAAAAACATTTGCTGGGCATGGTGGAGTGTGCCTATAGTCCAGCTACTCGGGAGGCTGAGGCAGGAGAATCGCTTGAACCCAGGAGGCGGAGGTTGCAGTGAGTCAAGATTATGCCACTGCTCTCCAGTCTGGGTGACAGAGCAAAACTCCATCTAAAACAAAAAAAAAGAAAAGAAAAGAAAAAATAAAAAACCAAAAAAAATGGGCAACCCAACTCTCGGGGCTGCTCTGCCTATGGAGTAGCCATTCTCTTACACCTTTACTTCCTTAATAAACTTGTTTTTGCTTTGCAAATGAATAAATAAAACAATTTAAAAAATAAAAAAGTCTTCTACAACCTAGTGCCAATGGCAGGGTATCAATCTATTATAAAGGCATACATATTAATTAACCATCATGATTTCTAATATTTTTCTATTGTAAACAAATTTGTAATATAACTCCTATATGTAATTTTGTCCAGACTTCTGATTATTTGTTTCCTTTGAATGAATTACTGGAATTAAAATTTATCTGACATAAGAAATTGATGCTCCACATACATATTGTCAAACTGTCCTTTAAGAAGAATGAAACTATTAAAATCTGTACCTGTAAGTGAATGATAATGCTCTGCCCTTTATTCTTGCCTTATCAATACTAGTTATAATCAATCTTTTAATATTTAACAAATTGATATTTGAAAAACATATCTTAATTTTGTAGAAATTTATAATTTTTATTACTATTGTAGCCATTTGTAATTCCGTTGAGAATTGCTTGTTCTTTATCCATAAGAACATTAACAATGTACTTTTAAAACTTCATCTTTCATATCCCTAAGGGATTTGATTTTAAGATTGTTTCTAAAAGTGGTTTATATACTAAAAATATCAACCCTTTCAGTATCATATATGCTACAAATCTTTTTCCAAATTTGTCATTTGGTTTTTATTTGTTCTATTTTCAATCAATTCCTCTTGAACTTTAGGCAACTTAGCTTTGACCTGATTCTCTCTCTTCTGGCTTTCCTTGCTCCACTTTCCTGTTGGAGGCTAACCCCTTTGGCCTCAGAATCTTGTGCTTTATTATAGCACTTGCTGGTCCATTTTCATCACCAGACTATGACCTCCTTGAGGGCAGAGACTGTGTCTTTCTTAATATTGCAAACTTTATAGTACAAAATCTCCAGTAGAGGGATTTTTTCCTTTAGTTAACAAATTTTGTGTAAATGTGATTGGAGTTAAGTCAAATAATCTTGGATGATACAGTTATCAGGACATAAAAACAAACGAAAAATTCATCTTTGTGCAGCTGTTAAAGCACAGTTAAGTCAAAGTGCTTGAACTGAAATACCAACTTCACCACTTACCAATGTACAATATTGGACAAATTGTTCAATCTCACTAAACTTCAATTTCTTTGTTTCTTTCTTTTTTTTTTTTTTTTTTTTTTTTTTTTGAGACTCTCCCTCTTTCACCCAGGCTGGAGTGCAGTGGTATGATTTCAGCTCACTATAACCTCCGCCTGTTGGGTTCAAGCAGTTCTCATGCCTCAGCCTCCCAAGTAGCTGGGATCACAGGCGTGTATGACACAACCTGTATTTTAAGTTATGTAATTCCAAGCACCATGGCCAGCTAATTTTCTTTTTGTATTTTTAGTAGAGATGGGGTTTCGCCATGTTGGCCAGGCTGGTCTCCAACTGCTGGCCTCTAGTAATCCACCCACCTCGGCCTCCCAAAGGGCTAGGGTTACAGGGGTGAGCCACCAATTTCTCTATCTGTAAAGTGAGAATGGTAATGGCAACATACCTCACAGAATGACTGCCAGGATATTAGATGACATATGTAATGCACTTAGCCCAGGGTCTAGAGCATACTAAATAATAAATGGTAGCAGCTATCATTAGTTTTTAACTGGCTTATCCAGTATTGCTAAGGAGAATCATTAACCATAACTCAGTAAATAAATCCCTGCTGGTAATCACCCTGAATCTAGCAAAACTGAGTTGCCCAGGCAGTAAGCAGATCAACTACAAATCATGCAAATCAATGCCTACTGTTAGGCAGACTGGCTTCATGCCTCTCTATGGGGTCCATATGCAAACTTGTTGCTTATCTTCCTACAGCATCTTAATATGCACACATCATCTGACCTCCTAACCAGCCTCTTTTTGTACCTCAGAATCAGCAACACAGGAAGACAACTGCCTATTTCTGGCTATACCACCTTCAGTCCCCTGAGTATGACACAACCTGTATTTTAAGTTATGTAATTCCAAGCATTCAACTTAAAATTGTGAAAATCCACCAGCCATGTTTTCCATGATGTGAGAACAAAAACACACACACAAAGAAACTTCATTTTATTTATTAACCTACTATGAGCCAAGCATTTTCATTTAATCCCTGCAACAAACTGGTGAGACTGATATTATTTCTATATTTTACAGTTGAGGAAAGTGAGACAAAATCAGATCAAGTACCTTGCCCAAGGTAACATAGCTACATAAGTGATGACATTCTTTCTCCTTCCTTTTATAATACCCTATCCCCAGACAAACGTTTTCTTTTTCTCTCAAGTCCTTGCTCAAGCTCTTCTCCAACTATAAAAAAGAATGGCCTTCTTTTCTACCTATAGCTGGGAATATGTCTTTCACTGATCTCTCCAGGGCACTTTTCCAGAAATTTTCCTAAATGAGCAGAACTAGAAAAGGGAATATGAAAAACTTAAATAGACTGCAAGGAGAAAAAAAATGCAGAAAAATGGTCATAATAATCAAAAGATAGAAACAACCCAAATTTCTGTCAACAGATGAATGAATAAACAAGATGTAATCTATTCATACAATGGAATGTTATTCAGCCTTAAAAAGAAATGAAATTCTGATACATGTTACAACATGAATAAACCTTGAAAATATCATGCTAAGGTCAAGCGAGTCACACACAAAAAGGACAACTACTGTATGATTCCACTTATATAAAGTACTTAGAGTCATCAAATTCATGAAGAAAGAAAGAAGAACAATGGTTGTCCGGGCCTGAGGGAAGGAAGGAATGAGAGTTATTATTTAATACACACGGAGTTTCAGTATAAGATGATGGAAAAGTTCCGGAGGTGAATGGTGGTAACAATTGCACAACAATGTGAATGTACTTAAAGCTACAGAACTGAATATTCAGAAATGTTTATAATGGTAAATCTTTGCCAATGTACATTTTACCACAAAAAAAAATTGAATGTGGTTTTCATTTCTAACTGTAACTCTAGAGTCTATTGTCTTTATTTTACTAGTTTTACTTTTGTTTTCCCTACCTATTGCTAAAGATGTTACAAAATGATAACATTTTACAAAAATGCTTATAAGTCAAATATTATTCCTCTTTCAGTCTAATTACCATAAAACAGATTTACTGGAGTCATTACACTATAAAGTACCTAGAAGCAAAAAATTTGACTAGAGATTTTAAAACCTAAGAAATCTCTAAACATTTCAACCAACCAACAAAAGAATAGAATAAGCAATGCCATCTGCAACTTCAAGGAATGCTACTAAAAGCCTATAGGCTTTTCTTTACCCTATTCTCCTTGACTTTTCTTCTGCAATTAATACAACCATCCACTATTCTTTCATTTGAAACTGTCCCTTTGGCTGGTTCTCTCCCTGTTCACTAACCCTCTCCACAGATTATTTCCAAAAGAAGTTTCAATACTTAACCTTCTGCTCTTCTCCTTTATCTATTCATTTATTAAACAAACGTTTATTGAATTCCTTAGGTACCTGGTACTGTGCTAAGGGCTAGTAAACCAAATGCAGTCCTTGTTCCTCAATATTCTAATATGAGAAATAGACAACTAAATAGGAAATTTTCAAACTATTACTCAAGCTGATCTACTTTCTATTCCATTTGCCACATGATATCTGTGGTAGTCTGCTGTATAGGGGCCCCCAATCAACCATGCACCCTGTATTCACACTCTTCTGTAGTCAGTCCCCTCACCTGAATCTCAACAAGGCCTGTGACTTGCTTTAAGCAAAAAATGCAGTATTTTGTTATAAACTTATTTATATATTATTTATGTTTATGTTATATATAAATGTCATATGAATTATATATTGCATAACATTTTATGATTTTATATATTACAAATTCATTATAAATTATGCAGGGCCAACTCTGAGCTTATGCCTTTAGGAGTCCGGGCAGCTATGACTTTTGTACTATGGGGAGCCATGAACTACCATATAAAAGATCTGTCTACCCGACGGGAGACACCATGTGGAGAGACCACGCAGAGGGGGAGAGATTCTCAGGCTACATCTAAAGAGAGAAAGAATACCTAGCCATTCAGCTTTTCAGCTGACCCCAGCCCCTACCCAATTCCAGATACCTGCAGCCACACACATGAGAACCCACAGTAACAGCCAAAACGCATACAGATGAACCAAGCCCATACTGCAAAATGATGAGCAAATAAAATGATTGTAAGCCATTAATTTTAGGGTAGTGTGTCATGCAGTAATAGATAAACAAAACAGCATCTCACTGAACTCAAATCCTGTAAAATTCCATTTATGTGTCACCATTACAATTTTAACACCTAAAAATTGAATTCATTTGCCTTACCATTCGAGTTCCACCTTGAAAAAGTTAACTTCCCTTTACCTGCAATACTTACAATTCTCATAAGCATAGAGCTTTAAAAACATAATGTATACTCACTGATTTGATAATATACTAGAACTAAAGGATATTAATAAATGTTAGAACAATAATTCCATAGACAAGCAAGTTTTTACAACTCTGGATTAAATGAAATTATAAACATGTCTTTACTACTAGATTTCTCTGAGACTTAGCTTGTTAAAATTCGAGAGGGGGATGTAAAATCAATATTTCCCAAACATACTCGACATGGAGTCCTTTTTCCAAAAAGTATTTGGTGGGACTTGTATTTTATAAAACACATTTTGGGACTGCCATATTTGGAAAATGGACAAAGTAGGGATGAATTACATATTAAAGTCAAGAAAAAAGAGGACAAGTCTGATTGTCCCTGAAGGTCTTCATTCTCTCAAAAGTCAAAGCAAAGTCAAAACTCATTTTTAAATGTATTAAAATGTATACTGTACTTTTAAAAAAGTAGACAAAAAATAGAAATATCAGCTCAAGGCAGAGAGAAAGATAGGTATGACAATACTAAGGACAAACAGCATGAAACTGTAGAGGATTATGTCAACATAATTCCATGATTCCATTTTTCCCTCAATTAGATTTGCATTCCAGGAAGGCAAACACAGAAATTGAAAAGAGGAAGGAAGAGCCACTGTGATCACATTAGAAGATTAAAATGTGAGAAAGCTTAGTATATTAATAAAGAGAGTATTTAAATAGCTCTAAATGTCCTGCAGGTGAAACAAGGAGTTATATGTGATCAGAAGGTGTTTGAGTACAGTAACTCCTTAGGGCAGGAATCCTATAAAGTGGAGGAACTTGTTCAGTCAATATAGTAATACAAGGGCAAAGTTACTAAGTTTTTGACCTAAGAAAAGGTTATCCATGTTTTGGAACATAAAAAAATTAGGATTAGAAAATGTATATTATGGGGTTGTTTGTTTTTTTCTTGTATATTTGTTTGAGTTCTTTGTAGATTCTGGATATTAGCCCTTTGTCAGATGAGTAGGTTGCAAAAATTTTCTCCCATTCTGTAGGTTGCCTATTCACTCTCATGGTAGTTTCTTTTGCTGTGCAGAAGCTCTTTAGTTTAATTAGATCCCATTTGTCAATTTTTGGTTTTGCTGCCGTTGCTTTTGGTGTTTTAGACATGAAGTCCTTGCCCATGCCTATGTCCTGAATGGTACTACCTAGATTTTCTTCTAGGGTTTTTATGGTATTAGGTCTAACATTTAAGTCTCTAATCCATCTTGAATTAATCTTCGTATAAGGGGTAAGGAGAGGATCCAGTTTCAGCTTTCTACTTATGGCTAGCCAATTTTCCCAGCACCATTTATTAAATAGGGAATCCTTTCCCCATTTCTTGTTTCTCTCAGGTTTGTCAAAGATCAGATGGCTGTAAAGTGGGCAAAGGATATGAACAGACATTTCTCAAAAGAAGATATTCATACAGCCAACAGACACATGAAAAAATGCTCATCGTCACTCGCCATCAGAGAAATGCAAATCAAAACCACAATGAGATACCATCTCACACCAGTTAGAATGGCAATCATTAAGAAGTCAGGAAACAACAGGTGTTGGAGAGGATGTGGAGAAATAGGAACACTTTTACACTGTTGGTGGGATTGTAAACTAGTTCAACCATTATGGAAAACAGTATGGCAATTCCTCAAGGATCTAGAACTAGATGTACCATATGACCCAGCCATCCCACTACTGGGTATATACCCAAAGGATTATAAATTATTCTACTACAAAGACACATGTACACGTATGTTTATTGCGGCACTATTCACAATAGCAAAGACTTGGAATCAACCCAAATGTCCATCTGTGACAGACTGGATTAAGAAAATGTGGCACATATACACCATGGAATACTATGCAGCCATAAAAAAGGATGAGTTTGCGTCCTTTGTAGGGACATGGATGCAGCTGGAAACCATCATTCTTAGCAAACTATCACAAGAACAGAAAACCAAACACCGCATGTTCTCACTCATAGGTGGGAACTGAACAATGAGATCACTTGGACTCGGGAAGGGGAACATCACGCACTGGGGCCTATCATGGGGAGGGGGGAGGGGGGAGGAGGGAGGGATTGCATTGGGGAGTTATACATGATATAAATGATGAATTGATGGGTGCTGATGAGTTGATGGGTGCAGCACACCAACATGGCATAAGTATACATATGTAACAAACCTGCACGTTATGCACATGTACCCTAGAACTTCAAGTATAATAAAAAAAAAAAAAAAAAAGAATGGCAAAGACAAGATATGAAAGAGGGGGGAGTAGATATTGAAACAAGTTTAAATAAATAATTAAATCTAAAAAAAAAAAAAAAAGAAAATGTATATTAATGAAATGTATACTGAATTAAAATTCAGAAGACTTAGAACTAACTACCATGTTTCACTAGCTGGTCACTTAATATTTCTGGCCTCAGATCCTCACCTCCAAAATGAATATCAATGGTATATTCCTGTCTGGTTTCAAAATTCTGTGAGTCTCTGATTCTAGCTGGATAAATGCCACATGATGATTAAGTTTTTAGCAGTGCATTTGTCACCATGCGAAATGGTGACAATGAGAAATTATGAGTCATGAGCATGAATGTTGGCAGCCAACTGCAGGGAAAGGAAGATTGAGAGTCCATTATGTTCTCTATGTTAGTTATAAATGGGTTCAGGTGGATAGTAAGTGATAATGAGAATTTGAAGTCAGTGGCATCAACTTCAAGCAAGGTGAAAAAGAGAGATGGTTGCCATTTGATATTCTTTAAGTTACAGTGGATAAGCCAGTACCTCCTGGCTTCTTACTGAACTTAGGAAAGTTAAATTGAAGTTATGTCTCACTTATTGCTAAGTCATATTAATTCGTCCTTTAAGATGTTACTTGTATCTATCTCTTCCTCTGTAACTGCACTGTTAACTACCATTGCCTGAGTTCTCATCATCTCATCTGGGTTACCATGAAAGCCTTCTATGTGATCTCACTAACTCTATCCTTTCCTCTAAAATTCATTCTGCAGACTGCTATTAAAATAATATTCCTTATTCATTTCATAATGTATACATATATAAAAATAATACATTGTATACCATTAATATGTACAATTTTTATTTGTAAATTATACCTTAAAGCTGGGAGAATAAATTAATAAATAATAAATCAAATAATGTTTCTTAAAACTTGCTTTCTTCACATTACTCTCTTATTCAAACCTATAATGACTCCCTCTTACCATCGGTATCAAGCTTAAAACTCTATCAGACCCTCAAGGTCCTCCATAATCTGACCTCATCCCACATTTTCAGCCTTTACTCCCATATTCTTTGACATAAACTAGCCAATCCAGTCCAATACTTCCAACACAGGCCATCTTTCCCCCACCCCTTGCCCCACTTCCCTCTCCTATTCCCTGTACACACAATGTTAATTCCCACCTCCATGGTTTTGCTATATGTTCTATCTCTTGGAAATGCTTTATCCCACCCTGCGGATCTACTAAAATCCCATACGTATACTGGCAGGTGGCTTAAATTCTATCTCATCTAAATATTTATTTACTATTAAGTGTGAACAACAGCAACCTTGCTCTTAATAAGTTCACCGTCCAGTAGAGAAAATGAATAAGTGAATCAACAACGACAACACTCTGTGAACAGAGCTCTCTGTGAGAGCACAGAGAAGCAGCATTTAAACCAGACATAGACGGTGGATCAGAAATGGTTTCCTAGATGAAGTGAACCTTCATCCAGGTCTTTATGGAAAAGAAATACAAAAGGAAACACCACATGCAAGGGCATGAAATAGCATACTGAATTCAGAAAAACTGAAGTAATTCAAGGTATATAAAAAATAGCATGTACACTTGGGAGAGGTGGCAAGGTATAAGGTTAGAAATACAGGCCAGGGCTAGAGTATGATAAAGTCCTAGGTGACATGCTGAAGAGTTTGATTTTGCCCCCAAAACGATGTGAAAATGTTGAAGAATTTAAACAGTAGAATGACTACAAGTAACAAGACCTAGCTTTCAGGAAGAATATTCCGATAAAATAATAAATAAAAGAGGACTCAAAATAAAAGCAGAGAAGCCACTTGAAAGGCATTTTTGATATACTACACACACACACACACACACACACACATACACATATACACATGTTGACCTACAATTGAGGTTAAAAAATAAAATAAAAACAGATTCCAGAGATTTAGAAAGCAGAAATGACAGCATATAGTGATTGATTCAATACGAGAAACAGGAAAAGAATCTCTAAAGGTAACTTTAAGAACACTAATTTCAATTCCTTCTGCCTACACTACTTACAGTCTATTTGACATGTCATCATGTAATTTTGGATTGCTAATTTAACTGTTTTTACCTCCCTAAACAGACTGTACAATCATGGAGGGCAAGGACTAGCCTTTCACTTTTACCTTTTATATCCTTCCCATTACTAAGTACACTACTAAGTACTTAGCAAGTGTTAGTAAATATTTACTAAAAAGAATTTGTGCTCCTTAAGCAAAATATGATTTATTACCTTAGACTATGGGCCAGCAATAAGTGCTTTGCACACATTAAATACAATAAGCTTGAAATAAGTATTTGTTGAACTGAAAAACAACCTAGAGTACATCAGTCTTTAAATTTCCCTTGTACATAAAATATCCAAGTCACTAAACACCAGAATGACTAAAACATAAGACAGACAATTCCAAAGTTTAGGAAGTACGTGGAGCAACTGGAATTCTCATAGATTACTGGTGAGAAAGTAAATTGATAAAACCACTTTGGAAAACTGTTGGGTAATAGGCACTAAACTAAACGTATTCACATCCTAACAATTTCATTCCCAGTAATATACCCAAAAGAAAGACTTCACATGTCTATTAAAAAGAAATGTTTGAGAATATTCATATTGGTTTCATTCATAATAGCCAAAAATGGAAATAATCCAATGCCCATCGATAGTAAAATAGAGAAATACATAAATTGTGGTATATTCATATAATGAAATACTACATAGAAAAAAGAGTAAACCATTCAGTGTAAGAACATGGATGAATCTCACAGACATAATGATATGCAAAAGATGTCAGACACGAGAGTTCATATACATTATTTCAATGTATATGAAACTCAAGAAGAGGTAAAACTAATCTATGATGATAGACATTAGAATAATGGTTATCTGTGGTTGAAGGTCATTGACTAGAAAGAAGCATGGAGGAGTCTTTTGGGTGTGGGAAAAGTTGTATGCCTTGATCAGAGTGATGGTTACATAGACATATGTATTTGTGAACATTCAAATGCATGCATAAGATTAATGTACCTTATTGTATGTATATTATAAATCAATAAAAGTTTTTAAAATATCTGTATCCTCTCTCACTTTGGCATTAATAAAATCAATTTTTTCTATACTTATTTAAAACCATTTCTGAGGGGAACTGATGAGCATCCAGCTTCATGTGTACAGTACTTCCTCTCTATAAATAGCAAAAATGACCAAGTTTTTAAGCAGGCAAAGCATTTTGTTTATCTCCTAGGAGATATCAGAAGTCTTCTGAGTTCAAATGCAATGCTCTATTCTTGTTTTGTACCTTGTCAACTCCCAACTTCCCAGATTCATGATCTAAGCCAATCATCCAGATTAGGACAGATAAGGGTCCTCAGAGGAATTCATCTGGGCCTAAAGGAAGTCAGGTTATAAGGAAAGATGTATCTCTCTAAAATTAACATTTAAAATGCACAGTGAAAAAAGATAAAAGCAAGAAAATGATGTGGGTGAAAATAATGGGCAAAAAAAGGCCTCTTATCTAAGCCTTTAGAAGTTAACAGACCCCATGAGCAGGGTAGATGAAGAAAGGAAGGACCATGTGATTTCAGGATATACCTCTTGCCCTCCCTGTGATCTATTACCTTTTCCTAAAGTAACATTGTACTGCCACGGCAAGAATCATAGACAGAAAAGTCCCATGTGCCATTGTGAAACTGTCCACATTCATTTCTGACTGTATCATTCACTAGCTGTGCCAAATCTTGCTGCCACTTAGTTCTCTATGTACCAGTTTTATCACATATAAAACAAACGTAGTAACAGAACTTATCACATGACTTATTTTGAAGATTAAATGAGATAATTGATATAAAGCCCTAAGATAAAGATTTGTACATAATAAGTGCTTGATAAATGCTACCTCCCACTACTTTTCCAAAAATTTATAGAAATTCTGGGAAAACTCTCTGAGTGTCTTCCCAATCCATATTGAACTGAATATTTCAAGGGAACATTCTGTAGCAGTATGTTCTTGAAAAATATTCTGTATCTCAAGAATAAGATATCTTGTTAAGTATATTTGTAATAGTTTTCTGGTGTTCTGAAGAGCACTAGCTTAATCAAATATTAATAGATATTTGTCTTAGTCCATTTGTGTGGCTATAAAAGAATGCCTGAGGCTGGGTGATTTGTAAAGAAAAGAGGTTTATTTGGCTCCTGGTTCTACAGGCTGTACAAGAAGCACGGCACCAGTATCTGCTTCCGCTGAGACATCCAGGCTGCTTTCACTCATGGTGGAATGCAAGGGGAGCAACATATGCAGAGGTCACAAAGTGAGAGAGGGACTGAGAGAGAGGGGAAGAGATACCAGGCTCTTTTCAGCAAACGGCTCTCAAGAAAACTAAGAGCGATAACTCACTTACTTCCACAAGAATGGTACCAAGCCATTCATGAGGGATCAACCCAAACAACCCAAACATCACCCACCAGGCACCACTTTTAATACTGGGGATCAAATTTCAACATAAGACTTGGCAAGGCCAAACAAACCATATCAAAACCATTGCAATATTATATATATTTTAAATTGTGTAATCAAATAAACTGTTACTGTAGAGCTTCTAAGAGCCTTTAATAGGCTAAGAGGTGATAGCGTTTATAGCATTTACCCAGAATCACCAAACAGCACACCCTGCAGGGTTCCATTTACATAGAACTACAAACATGAGTGCAGAGCATGGCAGCCCTGCATTTTCTAAATGTACCTGAAGATATTTCTGTGAAGCAACTTAAGTTACAGCTAATTCTTAGAAACTTTGAATCAATGTAAATTTCTCATAACAATTCTTTTCAACATATAGATATATAAAAAATTAAATGCTCCAAAGTAAAGGGACAGCTCATTCCATTTTGTAATAATTACTCTCAGTTTATGTCAATAGAGTACTTAAAACTTAAATGCCTTAGCCTCTAGAATAAAGAACTTCATTTAACTTATAACATAGTTTTAAAAATCTGTCTCAGCTACAAAGTGAGTTTTCTAGATAGAAAAGATAACCAAATATTACCATACCACCTAAATTTGCCATAAAATATGAAATAGAAAGTAAGAAAAAGAAACGAGAAGTTTGACATACAAATACCAGCAAAAGTCTAGCAAAAAATAGGCAATAAATGACCAGATTATTTTAAATGGCATTTCAACATCCGCATCCGCATTCCATGACAGAGCCCACAGTCTTTTCAGAAGGGATATAAACTAGTCATTCCCATTCTCCCTGATCCCATGTTATATTGTAAGGGCTACCAAGAATCTCAAAGTAACACTATTTTGCAGATCTGTCTGATGCAGAAAGTAGTTCTTAACTTTTGGTGGATTATGGGCTCCTTTGATCATCTGATGACAGCTTTCTGCCCACATAAGTATACAAGGCATACCCACAAAGTGTTTACCTACAATTTCAAGTGATTCCTGGAACACTTGAAATCCACCCATGATCTTTGGTCCTGAGGTTCTAGTGTAGCAATTTAGCATAAATGATGTTTTCCAACCCCGGCTGACTAAAAAACAGAATTCTGGTTTTAAATAAAAATCCAAAAGGAAAAAGTACATGATTTCATTGAGGGCTTCAAATACTTGTGGGAGAAGAATTTAAAATAGGCATAGAGGAACAAAGCCATCTTGATATAAGATGTTTATATTGAAATGACTTTTAAAAATAAACAGCATATGCTGTGCATGTTTTTCATGATTTTTCAGTAAAAGTGAAGAAAAATAACTATTTATAAATGAACTACTAACTATTTTATATTTAACAAAATGTAGAAATCATTTAATAGAAAATATTAGAAATAAAGGTCCATGGAATTATAAAAGTATAGAATTCTTTAAGGTTTTAAAAGGAGCTTTAAAAAGATCTAGTAGTCCTCTTATTTTACAGCACAAGGAAAAAGTCAACCCATAGAAGTCAAGAGCTTTGCATAAAGTCATGGTTAACAGTGTGAGCATATGTGGTTTTTTTAAGTTTACATCTCATTTTATTAAATCCTATAGCTGTCTCCCAAAATAAACATTAATGAAGCTTTTTTTTTATTCTTGGAAAAATTATTACTTGAAAAATGCTACCAAGGCAAGACATGGATCCTGGGAAACCTTGGGTGCCGTTCCGTGCTATCTGAGCTGGGCAGATGCCATGTGACAAGGCTTCAGGTCTATTCTCCCTCCATCAGAAAGATAATCACCATCATGAAGATCATCTGTGGCATCTTTGGAGCATAAAATACAAAAACAGAGTGGGAGGAAATTCATGAGGTTTCAAGAAGTCCTCAGGGTCACAATTAAGTCAGTGACCAGGTAGGAGTTGTCCCCTCAAGTAGCATTATCGATGCTACTTCATATGAAAACTAAATATTAAATGCAATGCCAATGCTACTTCACAATGCTGTGAGGTAGAAATTTTTATCCCATTTACAGATAGAGGCACTGAAGTTCAGAGAGATTAAGATATTTTTCTCAAGTCATACATCTAGGAATATTTCAAATTCAGTCCTGCATAAAGCCACATTCCATATCAATTTAGTGCACCACACTGCCTTCTTAGGAGTTGATAAATGAATACATATCCAATTAATGATTCTTACAAGCATGTCTTTAATCATTTTAGCTGATATTAAATGTGATTGTTATATTAAAACTTACCTATTTTTAAATGTGGATTTTTTCAAATATATTTGTTAATGAACTTCATTTTGTTTTGTTTTGAGATGGAGTCTTGCTGTGTCACCCAGACTGGAGTACAGTGGCGTGATCTCAGCTCACTGCAACCTCTGCCTCCTGGGTTCAAGCAATTCTCCTGCCTCAGCCTCCAGAGTAGCTGAGACTACAGGTGTGCACCACCACGCCCAGCTAATTTTTGTATTTTTAGTAGAGACGAGGTTTCACTATGTTAGCCAGGCTGGCCTTGAACTCCTGACCTCAAGTGATCCACCCGCCTTGTCCTCCCAAAGTGCTGGGACTACAGGTGAGAGCCACCATGACCAGTCATTGTTAATGAACTTCTAATCCTCATTTTTAAAAATGTATTAATACTTAAATACTTTATACCTAAGATTCTTGTGTTTCACGGAAAGTTTTTTAATTTTTAAGTGGCATTTTAATGAAATAGAGAAGCAAAAGTACATTGTTTATTTAATCTATTTGTCAAAGTAGATGATATTCGTCACTGCTAGGAAAATCTTACCAGATTGTACCTTTTATAGAATTTTGAAAAAGTGTTTATTCTTCCCCTTCCCTCACATACTTCCAGTCAATTATTTTAAAACAATGCTACCTTCTCTTTTTAAAAATACTACCTACATTGGGAACCATGATTACAATTTCACTCAGGTATTTCTATCAAATATTTCACAGTACACCGTGACCTGATGGAACTGACCCTCACAACAAGTCCATCATCAACTGGAATCAAGGGAATGCATTGTGTGACTTATTTTAGAGACAAGGAAACTAAAATCCCAGGGTCACAAGGTGAGTTAGGGAGAGTCCAGATACAACCTCAGACTCTTTCAACACTCATCCATGAATGTTGTAGTGAATTCTGTTGTTAGTTATTCCACTACTTCAACAAGAGTGTTAGCCAGACATTTAGTGTATCAGTAAGTAAACAGTTAATCCCCCTCTCCACGGCGCAGTTTCCTAGTGCAGTAATACTGCACTCACATATGCACATGATATACGCATTAGCCTGAGACTCAGAAAGCTCCAGAATGGTTTGACCTTTATTTGATGACCTACAAATAACTGTCCTCATTTCCAGAACTGTACCATCCCAAAATGTTTTTCTTTTACCTTGTACTTCTGAATACATATTTTTAACATAGCCAAAAGAAGGACAATTAAATGAAAAAGATCAAAAATCCGTTCACATCATTATACTTAAAGAAGTATAAATTTGGACATTCCCTTTGATATAATTTGGCATTGGGATTTAATACTGACTCAGAATTAGATTAATAATTTAAATCATGAGGTTAATGCCTATGACGCATTTTGCTAAATTGTGAATTGCTGGTTTATATATAATCTTGAAAGGACAGAAGCTGATATGCACAAAGCTAAGTAATGCTGCATGAAATGTTTCTATCACCCCTCAAAGTAAAAGCTGATGAAGAAAATCAGTAAGACAAAGATATAATTCAATCAGAAAGACTGTGGTCTCTAATTAAAAAAAAAAAAAAATTTAGACAGGGTCTTGTTATGTTGCCCAGGCTGGTCTTGCACTGCTGTCCTCAAGTGACCCTCCTACCTCAGCCTCCCAATATGGTCTCTAATTTGAAAAAGCCAGGAGGCAGAAGTACATGGTCACTTCATTCTTTATTAATTTTTTTTTGTTTTTTTTTAAACATTAAATTTTGAAAGGTACTCTTTAGATATTTCTCAGGTTTGTAAAAATGCATGAAGAAGAAAAACTTATAATATTAAAGTTTCCTTTTCAAATTACTCAAATCTTATTTCATCTCTAAAGAGATCACCAGGGCTGTTATGCTTAAACAGTTTAGACCATGTCATTTTGCTCTCAAAAGCCATCAGGTCTTTAATGAACCAAACCACTTCACCCAACTGCACTTCTCATGGTACATCCCACCATGTACCCTACATGCTTATTGTAACAGCTTGTCCACACCCCCCATTCTCTTTTTCACAAATTCCTTTTAAGAGTCAAAGCTCACCTCAAATGCAACTTTCTTGATGAAGCAATCCCTAATTCACACAATCAAAATAAAACAGTCCTTTCCCCTCATCACCAAAACACATTATCTTCCCAGTCTTTAAGAACCTGTTTTCCTTTGGCTTGATTTACAGGGGTTTTTGATCATTCTCAAATGCAAGTTCCTTGATATCAGAGATAATTTTTAGCTATCTATCTGTACCCTCTAGTACCTAGCACTGTAACTGTAATTTAAAAGCTATAAACTTCCTAAACTCTGAAATGTTATGAAAACGTTTAACAGAGTTGGATTATTTTCAGACAATGTTTTGTCTGTTTTCTTTTTTATTTTAGATTTAGGGGTTACATATGCAGGCTTGTCACATAGGCTTTTTGCATGATGCTGAGGTTTGGGGTATGAATGATCCTGTCACCCAGGTGGCGAGCATAGCACCCAACAGGTAGTTTTCCAGCCCTTGTCTCCTTCCCTCTCTCTCTTCCCTGCTAATAGTCCCCAGTGTCAGATAATTTTTGAATTTACATTATATTTAACACAAGAAAGGTAAAAGAATTGCTCCTCATGTCAACTAATCAAATCAGCTGATTGTCTCAGTCTGTTAGTGTTGCTATAACAAAATACCTGAGACTGGGCAATTTATGAACAGTAGAAATTTATTTCTCACAGTTCTGGAAGTTATTAAGGTGCTGGAAGGTTTGGTGTCTGCTGACAGCCCATCCTCTCTGCTTCCAATATGGCTCCTTGTTGTTTCACCCTCTAGAGGGGATGAAGCTGTCCTCACATGGTGGAAGAGTTGGAAGGGAAGGAGCCTCTCAAGTCCTTTTATAAGGGTCTTAATTCTATCCATGAGGGCTCTGCCCTCATGGCATAATCATCTTTTAAAGGACCCACCTTTCAATACTATCACACTGGCAATTAAGTTTCAACATACGAATTCTGGGAGACACATTCAGACCATAGAACTGATATTTACCAACGATCTGTGATCATTGTAGCTGTTCAGTACCAAATTGTTGGGGAAAAGATACAAAGAAGTGGCGGCCGGGCGCGGTGGCTCACGCCTGTAATCCCAGCACTTTGGGAGGCCGAGGCAGGCGGATCACGAGGTCAGGAAATCGAGACCATCCTAGCGAACACGGTGAAACCCTGTCTCTACTAAAAATACAAAAAAAATTAGCCGGGCGTGGTGGCGGGCGCCTGTAGTCCCAGCTACTCGGGAGGCTGAGGCAGGAGAATGGTGTGAACCAGGGAGGCGGAGCTTGTAGTGAGCCGAGATCGCGCCACTGCACTCCAGCCTGGAGGACAGAGCGAGACTCCGTCTCAAAAAAAAAGAAAGAAATATTAAAATGGGTCCTGCATTCAAAAAAAACACTCAGCAAGGAGCATACGCGTGGCTCACATGAACACAATAGTCTCTTAGAGGAGGAAGCCACATCTTTACACTTAGTGTGGTCTGAGAAAGCTATATAGAAGAGGCAGGTTTGATCTGGACCCTGGAGAATTTAATTTCCTGACTACAGGAAATGTCATACTGAAGTAGAAAGAATTATGTGAGAAAAAGTATGAAAGTATGGAGAGAGACATGCTTAAGAGAAGTAAGATTATTTTTTGCAAAACTAAGAAACGGAAACTGGGTTGGACCAAACTATAAAAACACTTGCAGAGTTAACCTCATGACCTAATAATACCTTGTTACTATTTATAAACCTATATTATAAATACCCCATAATAAATACCTTGTTAGTATTTATTAAAAAGGTTACTAAGGGAGCAAATTATGTACACACGAGATAAAACCTGGTCAAGCACAGAAAGGACTCAAAACTTGAGATATAGGAAGAAGTGAGGGATCAAAAATTCTAATACCCTTGCCTCATTCATTCTGGAATGACTGAAAAACTCAAAATCTAGACCAGCAGATTTTGCATATTTAATGAAAAGGGAAAAGAGAAATTGCCTCCCCTTATATCCAATGCCTAGAACATAGTAAATGCTCAATAAACCCTGTGGATGAAAAAAAATAAGGAAGATGAAAGGGAGGAAGAGAAGAAAAGAGGGAGGAAGAGAAACAAAGAAAGGGAGGGCAAGAGAGCTCTGAATAGCAGCAACTTAAAAGGCGCCTTCTCAGAAAATTAGATACTGGGAAAGACCCTAAAGACTAAAATAATAAAGATAACATTATTCATTACTGTGGGCCAGACACTATTATAGGCACTTTACATGTATTAATTCATTTGATCTTCACCACAACCCACGAAGTGAGTATAATTATTACACAAATTTATTGATACAAAAACTGAGGATCAGAGAAATAGCAAGACACACACAGACAGTAGGCAATGGAATCATGATTTTAACAGTTTAACATCAGATCTTGGATTTATAACCCTGAAAAAGAGGTCACAGTTTTCTTTAGTCTTTGCAGAATATATCAAACTACTGCCGAGTATAACAAACCATGGCTTCATAATAAGTCTATTTAGTTTCACTGTGTCACCCAACTGGAGGCCCGGATTGGTATTCTAAATAATTCAACTCACTATTTTGTATACAGTGGAAGCAACAAGCCTCATCTTTAAAACAAAAATAAGAGCAACATATTTTCCTCTGCCTGCCCTAAATAAATAGTGATGGTTAATCATATTTTAAAATATCAACTATGCCCTATGTTTACATATCACATGATTTTATTACCAATTTAATATTACAAAATGTTGTCCATCACTATAAAATGATCTCTCCATCAAAGTATGTTACTAACATTAGCAATGTATATAATAGTATTTGTATGACAAATTAATTGTACCAAAAGTAACTATGGCATATTTAATTACCAAATTATTCTGCTTAGACCTGAAAAGAGGCAGTCCAATAAAACACTAATCCATATTTATGTTATATATGTGTGCATGTCTGTGTGTTATATGTACATCTCTATGTGTGTGCATCTGTGTATATATATAAATCCTTAAATAAATGAAACAGACCAAGTGACATTTTACTTGGATATATCCTTCACTGTTCCTCATAAGCAATGTTTGCCTACAAAGGCCATAAATCCTACATGATCCCATAATCCCAATTTGGTAGGAAAGACATTGAATTTAGCTGTTTCTTCATAAAAATAAAAGACAGTCAAACTAGAAGGCTAAAAATAAATTGTTTCATCTGATATACTGAAATTGTTACATAGTCATACAGTTTGTGTGTAGCATTTCAAATGATATTCAGAAGCTAATTTATCACAAATACTGACAGAAGGCAAGCTTCAACATGAGGCAGATATAAAATAATTCATTTAAAGTAGGGAAAATACCTTCTACACAAAATTCTTATCATAAAGTTTGAAAAGCTAGAACTTGATAGCATGACACAATGCACATTTAATAATGAATTAAGGCATCCTTTAGAACATTCAAAGTGAAATAAATTGAAAGCTGAAAATGCAGCCTTAGCTCTCTGCACAAACTAAATGTAGAGAACCAGGAATAAAGATAAATTAATCCATTTAGGAATCTTCTATAAAAGACTCCACTAAAAAGGGTGAAATTTTGCATATCCATATTCTCTGGGAATAAAAAAAAATCAAGTAATGTGTTCCAAAAGACTATATTATAACTTAAATATATTCCAACATATGAGAATTGAAATATATGTAACGAAAGTTATGGATTCCCTGCACCAGTAAAACATATTTTAGAAAGAAAAATCTCCAGATGTCATAGAATCATAAGGTTGATAAAACACTATCATCTAATATTTAAAGTCCCTGTTCAAAATAATCAAAAGTGATCATGTGTTCTCTAGTTGATTACTTCTAGTAGTGAGAAACTCACTACTTCTGAGGCTGCCTGCTCCACTTTGGGGTAAACTGTTTCTCTGTATAATCCACTCTCTGGCTCTAGTTTTGTCCTCTTGTCACAAACAGAGTCAACCTAATTCTTCTACATGAAAGTCCTCCAGATCATTTCAAACAGCTATCATATCCTCTTGGCATTCTCTCTTCTCCCAGCTAAATTTTCTTGATGCCTTCACCCATTCCTTAGAGGAATATTCAAGTTTCTTCCCCTCTTCCTCTCCCCTTTAGCTGTTAACTGCAAAATTCTGGTTATATAGTCAGACCTGAACAGAACTCATGACAATCTGACATTCCATACTTTAATCAGTGGAGTATTTCAAAGTTTTGTTGCCAGAGTTGTTTATTAGACAACTAACATACATACTACAACTACAATTTTTCTGTTACCAAAGCAACATGTACCAGCATTGCTGCTATGTATAATAATACTTTTTCTGAAACTACCTTTAAAGTGAGTTTATAAGTATAGAAAATAAAGATCCTGTTTCATACTATACTTTTGTTTGATTGTGTCTTTATTATTCTATTACTATTATTTTAAACAAGAATGAATTTACTCTGTTTAGCTACCTTATACAATATATTTTATTCTGAGTGATTTTTGGTTCTTTTAAGAAACTAAATACAACCTCAAAATATGAAAATCTGCTACTACAATCAAAACAGTATATCATAGGACCTGAAGACAAGTCCCAAAGAAGAGCAAAAGTAGTTTGAATAATGGCAGTATTACTTGAGAGTTGCAATACACACACACACACACATATGTACGTATATATTCAATAC
The DNA here is from genome assembly GCF_007565055.1 of Rhinopithecus roxellana. Lineage (NCBI taxonomy): Eukaryota > Metazoa > Chordata > Mammalia > Primates > Cercopithecidae > Rhinopithecus > Rhinopithecus roxellana. The sequence continues at coordinate 103,072,510 of NC_044562.1, forward strand.
ATAAATACATTTCCTCAAAGTAACTGCTAGAACTCATTGTGATAGGTACATTTTTATCAATGTTATAAAAGTCCACAACACTAGCTTATGGCTGTAGATTACACTGGACATATGGCTGAAAAGTTATGGATGTCACAGTATCTTCCCATCCCACCCTGTGCAATGTCAAATTAAAGCTTACTTCTTGTTGCTGAATCATAAATGATTAAGTGTTTGTATCTGATAACCTTTTTCATAGGTCTTGTCATACTTTATTGCAATTATTAATTAACTTATCTTCCCCACTAAAGACTAAGCCCTTGGAAGGCAGAGACATTAGTTTTCACTTCTGTTTGACCAGCTCCTAGAACAGAATCTGGAACACAGTAATAATTTTTGCAAATATTTCTAATATTTGCTAAAATAAAATCATAAAATTAGACAATTTATCCATATTTCTCCTTGCCTCATTTTTCAGTAGGATGAAGAAAACAAGGTAGAAATAGAACCCAAACCCAGATGTGGGGTGCTTAAAATTCTGAGCTCGATTATATCACTCAACATAATGCAAATGAAAGGCTTCACATTGAGGTGAATACACCAACTACACGTCTACATTTATTAGCCCAATATCAATAACAGTGATCAATCTCATTATAGATACTCCTTCCAATCTCAACAGTTCAAAAAGTCAATTTTTAACGTTAGAAATTTTATCATTCACATCTTAAAACTAAAAAGACTACATACCAACCCAATAGTGTCAAGGTAACCAAGTCTATTAATAGAATATAACATAAGCAGTAAGTGTTACTATTAAATGGTTCATGGCATTTTAAAAATTATTAACATGAGCAGAAATATATTTACATAAATTACATTGTTTCTTTCAAGCTATTATTAACTAGAACATGCATTTCAATAGACTTCTGGAAAGAATTATAGTATGTTCCAGTAAGTATATAGCAAATCTTTAAGAACCCCTTCCATATTAAATGTCTCATACTCTTTATTATTTGTTATCTGAGAAATACTAGCTCATGAATTATTCATAATATCAGCCAGATCTGTTACATCAGGTGTCAGATTTATCTAGAGGTAGAAAGTGCTGAGTTTTACATGAAGTATTCATTAAACTTAGTGAACTCATTAAAGTATGTTAATTAGGTAGTAGACAAAGAAACTTGGTATTTGGTAGAGATTGGGCCCTGTTAATACCTTGCTTTGTGCTAATACCTTGGCTGCAGTTTTTTCCCCCTTAATGAGCACAGGGAAAAGCTGATTATTCCAAACGCAGAAAAAAAAAAAAAAAAAAATCACATGTGTTACGTGTTGGAAAAATTGCCCCAGGTGACAAAAAGAAACACATACCAAAGGAACTGGCACTCTAACAAAGAGAGTATCATTTCAAAGCTTCTAAAATTTTATTTGGTACAATATTCTGTCATGAGAAAACTACAGGTTAATTTGGATATTATCAAAAACAGTTTACTATTTGCAATTACTGTTTGACTAGCACAGCTTTTTCATCTCAGTTCAGATTGGCCTATATCAAAAATATATGATACTTGTCCTTATTTTATTATTTTAGATTTTTTAACATTAAAAATTTAAATACCTGAGAATATATGTGTTCATTTATAGGTAAGGCAAAAGAAATAACAAGTAGCATCATTACAATAAAACAATTTTCTATTAAATGAAAGCTTTTCAAATATTATATTAATATAGTCTTTATATATATTATATATATATAATATAGTCTATATATAGGATTTTCCATAGAAAGACCTGAATTTGAATATAGAAAGAGCAAACATTTGGATGCTCGTGACAACCAACACACAAATTGTACTGAAAAGACGGCCTCTGGACTCTTTCTAGTTTTATTAGCTACCTCCAAGATTACCATTCAAATCACACAAGCCAATTTCTATGGCTCAGTGTTATATGTGAAGTTTGCTTGTGCAAAATAATTTTCATATTTAAATTAGGTATATTTTTGAAAATAAAAATAAACATTTCTTTCCAGCTGTCAAATAGCTTAAGATTTGGCCATTTTTTAGAATTGTATCTACTACTATATATTCAGCCCATAATTGAAATCCCCAGAGCCCAACATGAATAGTGAAATGAATCAATATTCAAATATGCTTTTTTTCCCACAGGACTTCACCTATCTTGTTTTTTCCTATTTCCTCTTCTTCTTTGCAAAAATTAACACTTCACACAGAATTTAACTACATAAACAAAATGATTCCACCAACATTAGAACAAAAGTGTCATATTTAGTTAGTGATCCGGAACATCACAGTGGGCTCCAATCAAAATATTATTTTATTCATGCTGTAGTCAAGACTAAAATATTAATTTTACCTTTGTCATCATTACACTACGTAACCTCTCAGATATATGATCTTGAAAACGCACGGAATTGAATGAAGTAAAATGAACTCTTTTGAAGAGTCAAAGAGCATGATTATTTCGACTTACCAAAGTAGCATTGATCAAAAGCCACTACTATTTTTGGATTGAACCCATCTTTCATAGGATGGCTTCAGTTATACTCCTGCAATTCTACTTACAGAAATACATTCTTCAATCTCTGAAATAACTTGCATACCAAATGTCATACAAAATTTTTCTAGAAATATATTTTAAATTTTAACTGTAGCATATTTATTAAAGTTAAATAAAAATATTAAATAGAATTTTGTGATGTTGCCTCTGCTTCATAGACTATTTGCCAAAGCTTCAAAAGCTCACACAAAAAATTATGTTCATTAAGGAAACCATGTGTATATATAAATAAGGTATATGAAATTAAATGCAAGTAAGCTAAAGGAGTTGGCTTTGCCCATAAAAGCAAATATGGGTACTATATAATTCTCTAATGTTATATCAACTCAAAACCCCAAAAATTGGAAAAAAACAAAAAGAGAAAAATCCCCACTAAACTTAGACAATAAGTCAATATTTTCCATAAATATTTTAATTCTAAGTCCTAATATTCCTCTCACAGCAGTTTTAAAAGAGAGCAATATTATGGTAAAAGTCTGTTTTCAAATATGAACTAAATATCTAAGTGATCCAATATAGTCTAGCAATGATGCCATAGCCTGTAAATATACTAAAAATACTTTATTTATAAGAAGCCACTGTAATAGAATGCATAATAGCTCCTGCATGTGTCATTATATCTGATTACAAATTCTAAAAACCATTTTTTATTGGTTCACTCATTACATATTACATATTCAATTTGATCTTGTATCAACATTGTACAATTCACCAAGGTTTAAATACAAATACTGTTCTGATTATTTGTTAGCTCAAGTGATCTTTAGTTATGAGTTCAATGATAATATGGCACAAAAGCTTCAACTATTTTGTTTGTTGCTTCATAATAACTCTTATGACATGGTTAAAGAGATGACCAAAACTCTCATTCATTTTACTAAGAAAACAGTACTACAGTGCAGAAAAAAAAAAAAAAAAAAAAAAAAAGAATCAGGGTTAGAATCCCAGAGCTTCTTGTTTCTACTTTTTTCATGTCCAGTAGACCACGGCCACTATTAAAAATATTCCCTAAATGAAGCCTAACATTTCACTAGTGTGAATCTAAAGCAAAACTAAAGAAAATCTTACTGAGAAATGCTCCCCAACATCATGTTTCTTTGCCTCAGGAAATTTCTTGGCAGGAGGAAAACAAATGTTATAAATATCTATTAACAAAAAATGTATGCAATTATGAAATATGCAACCTCCCCAATGCTACAGAAACATCAAAAATTCTTGGTCAAACCAACAGATGTTCAAGAAAATTCATATTATAACAACAATTTGATAAGATTATATTGTTTCAACATCTTTGGAAACCAATTGAAACAAAAAATGTGCAGATAAAATAAATTTTATATTGCTACTCCAACTTTGTAATACCCTGCAACACAGATATGTAATCATATTTCAGAGTGTCCTGCTGCCCCTTTTGTACTCCCATCCCCACCCCACACTTTCCTAGCCTCCACCTCCATTAAATAGTTTTATAATTTATATTTTCCTTCACTTTATATCTTCTTTCTTTCATTAATAAGTAACATGTTTAGATTCAAGTATGTTAAAAGGGAGTGTTTAATAATATTACATTCCAATGTGGTGCAATAGTCACAATATCATACCCAAAGCTTAACATATGGCCTTTAAAATGCAAAGCGAAAACTCAGAAAGAAAATGAAAAGGTAGGTAATCGAAACTTAAAAATAATTGTGTAGAGAAAATGGAAATATAGCCCTAAATCATCAAAGAAAAAGAGGAAAGGGTGTAAACACAAAATAAGCAAAAAGAAACATCTTCGTCACTTCAGGTTTTAAATTCATTTTTTGTGTGTTTGGTATTCTTATTTCCCTTAAATGGATTTGTTAAATGGCTGTTTTCCTCTAACTTGGTTCCAGTATTTTAAACATTGTTTTAGACCCTTCAGAAATGAAACAGGATATGGCTGTTATGAAAAGATTTCTTAGAAATTATCTAAAAGACAAGTGAGGTACTGTGAACAAGAGCATGATACTATAGTCCCTCATCTAATTTACAAGAGCAATTTACCACATTACCTAACAGGGTCCCATAAGGACACAAGTTGAGTGGGGGGGAGGGAGCGTGGACAATACACATGACCAAAACTGCCAGGTCCATATCTATCTTTCCTCTCAACTGGAAGTTAAAGAAAAATGCATTGGCAACCTATCAATCACCCTCATCAACCAGCTACTCTTGCAGTAATATCCACTTCAAAACACAATGGACACTTCCAAGATTTATGTAGGACATACAGATATAGCAATGGTTGGTCAGCTTAGAGAGCAATAGGTAACTGTTACTGAGTTTAGTTCCTGGGTAAAACAAAACACAACAAAACCAAAAGCTTCGGAATATGAAGGCATTAAGGCCTAGAAGTAAATTTATAAATATATGCATATGACTTTCAAAGATCCTGCTGTGAGTGAAGCTGAAATGTACTGATTTCAATCTTAAACATACAGACATTCTCATGGCTAGCAAATCATATAGAAATCTGATTAACCATGAGTCAAGATGCCTGAAGGGAAACTTCAGGGAAACAAGGGAATTACAAACAAGAGGAAAGTTGTTGGTTTTTATTACTGCTATTATTGTTGCATTCTTTTTGTAATACAGGCTACCTATTTTGATAGGGTAGAATAGTTTCTAGTCACAGAAATTAATGGAAGATAAAGTTTTTTAAAAAAAATCCTGCATCTCCTTAAAGAGAAAACTCTTTTAAATACACACTAATTATAATAAATTACAATTTTAAGGAAACTGCAAGCCACTCCATATTTGTCTCCTCAAAACAATGAATAAAGAGGTTTGGTTGTTCTGCACACAGTTTTTTAAAAAATGAATGCTTATGCAATATTGTTTTTACTGTAGAAAAAATAAGCTATAAAACAATTTACATATAATCTAACCAGAAATAAGGAAAGAGCCTAGATGATCTCTTAGTCTCTTTAGCAATTTTTATGATATAAAAAATATATACATTACCCAAACATTAAAAATATGTTACAGCATTAGGGAGAAATTAAAAAGTCCAAAGAGTCAGGATACTATTCATTTTAATATAACTATTAATTAGTAGAATATCTCCATAAAGCATATTTTTTGAAACTACTGCTTTTACTTTTCAAAGTACAAGGTATAATATTACAAGTTTAACTAAAATTCCATTGCCTGAAGTAAGGTATCCTAAAGTACGAAAATATTCATTTATAGTGAAAAAAAAAAAAAAATATATATATATATATATAGCTGAAATCTTAAGTTTCAACACTTTTACTTCCTACTAAGATTGTACAAATTATGTTAACTATGCAGTTTGAATAATTCAATTTGAAAAATGGGAATGAAACCAACAAATAGAAAGCCTAAAAGTATTAGTGAATTCCTCAGAGATCCATAAACAAACAATGCGAAAAGGCAAAGCAGTACATTTTCACAGGCGTTCTAGGAAAATCTCATACAGTAAAATTCCATAAAGCACTTTCAAACAGAAGCTAAGTATTAGACTATCCTGAAGATTTCCAAACTCAGTCTAATCAAAAGAAAGACTTCCACTCATTCTGTTTCAATACTGTCGTTAAACACTATTCTTCTTCTTCTTGTTTAGACACAGTCCCGCTCTGCTGCCAGGCTGGAGTGCAGTGGCATGATCTGGGCTCACTGCAACCTCTGCCTCCCGGTTCAAGTGATTCTCCTGCCTCAGCCTCCCGAGTATCTGGGACTACAGGCACGGGCCACCATGTCCTGCTAATTTTTGTATTTTTAGTAGAGACAGAGTTTCACCATGTTGGCCAGGATAGCCTCGATCTCTTGACCTTGTGATCTGCCCAACTCAGCCTCCGAAAGTGCTGGGATTACAGGCGTGAACCACCGCGCCTGGTCAACATTATTCTTGTTTTGCCTTTTCATGATGTTCATATTACACTAGAAGAGAAACAAATTAAATTGAAAGACCCTAATGAACAGCAGTGAGAAAAGGCAATTATATGATATAAATTTAAAAATGTTAAGGCTATAATTTTCAATTGACAATATGTGATCTGGGGTGCTCCTGAAATATTATTCATGTAATCAAAGCTTATTCATAAATCTAATAGAAAAATGAATACATGGCCAGGTGTGGTGGCTCACGGCTGTAATCCCAGCACTTTGGGAGGCCGAGGTGAGTGGATCACTAGGTCAGGAGATCGAGACCATCCTGGCTAGCACGGTGAAACCCCATCTCTACTAAAGATACAAAAAAAAAGAGAAAAATAATAGCTGGGCGTGATGGTGGGGAGGGGGGCGCCTGTAGTCCCAGCTACTTGGAAGGCTGAGGCAGGAGAATTGCTTGAACCTGGGAGGCAGAGGTGGCAGCAAGCTGAGATCGCACCATTGCACTCCAGCCTGGGTGACAGAGCAAGACTCTGTCTCATAAAAAAAAAAAAAAGAAAAAGAAAAAAAGAAAAATGAATACACAAATTATTAATGTACTTTTGTTTTTCACTTTTCATCCAAAAGGATACATGATTTTTTGGCCAAATACGGTAGAAGTCCTGGACAACAATAATGCTCTCATATACTCCCACTGGGTCTTACTGAAAATTCATCAATACATAACTGTATTTTTCAATTTTGGATACTCATGCCTTAGCAGATGGAACATGCCATACAATAAAATGTTCAAAGTCAAAAGAAGTAAGGAGAGCAGTAAATAATTTGGTTTCAGCAGAATGCTAGAATATAACTTAGAAGTTGTTAGAGCCTAAATAAACCTTTACTGTGGATTTAAAGCAAATGCTAGAATGCTATGCAATTCTTCATTTTTAGCAGTTATATTGAGATGTAATTCATATACCATACAACCCAACCATTTAAAGTGCACAATTCAATGGTCCTTAGTATGCTCACAGAGTTGTATAACCATCACTATAATCAATTTTAGAACATTTCCATCACCCCCAAAAGGAACTCTGTGCCCATTAGCAGTGACTTTCCTTCCCCCTGCAACCCTCATCCCCTCTTCACCCCAGGCAACCACTAATCTACTTCTGTCTCTATGGATTTGCCTAATCTGGACATTTCATATAAATTGAATCACACAATATGTGGTCTTTTGTGACTGGCTTCTTTCACTTTACATAATGTTTTAAGGTTTACTCATATTTTAGCATATATCAGTACTTCATTCCTTTCTAATATTAAATAATATTCCACTATATGAATATGCTGCATTTTATATAACAATTCATCAGTTGATGGGCATTTGAGATTTTTCACTTTTTGTCTATTATAAATGTTCTTATGAACATTCCTCTACAGGTATTTCTGTGGATATATGTTTTCCTTTGCAATTCATTTTTTGTTTATTTTTTATTTATTTATTTTAGTATAAATTGAAGGGGTACAAGTGCAATTTTGTTTCATTGATATGTTGCATAATAGCTTTCAGTGTGTCCATCACCTGAAAAATATACACATGTACCCATAAGTAATTTCTCCTCACCCACTCCCCATTACTCTCCCACCTACTTTCATTGCATAATGGCTTTCATTGTATCCATCACCTGAAAAATATACACTGTACCCATAAATTAATTTCTCATCACTCACTCCCCATTACTCTCTCACTTTTCCAAGTCTCCAATGTCTATCATTCCACACTCTCTGTCCATGTGTACACATTATTTAGTTCCCAATTATAAGTGAGGACATGCAGTATTTGACTTTACTTAAGATAATGGCCTCCAATTCCATCCATGTTGCTTCAAAAGATAAGACCTTATTCTTTTTTATGGCTAAATAGCATTCCATTATGTATATATACCATCTTTTCTTTATCCAATCAACCGAAGATGGACACACAGATTGATTCCATATCTTTGTTCCATATTACATCCATATGTAATAAACATAGGAATGAAGGTATCTTTTTTATATAATGATTTTTTTTCCTTTGGATATATACCCAGTAGTGGGATTGCTGGACTGAATGGTAATTCTAATTTTAATTCTTTGAGAAATCTCCACACTGTTTTTCATAGAGGCTATATTAATCTACATTTCCACCAACAGCATGCAAGTGGCAATTAAATCTTTAAATACTAATTTTAAAAAGAAATACAAAACTGGCCAGGCACAGTGGTTCATGCCTGTAATCCTGGCAATTTAGGAGGCTGAGGTGGGCAGATTGCTTGAGGTCAGGAGTTTGAGAGCAGCCTGGAAAACAAGGTGAAACCCTATCTCTACTAAAAATCTAAAAATTAGCTGGGTGTGGTGGTGTGTGCCTGTAATGCCAGTTTCTTGGGAGGCTGAAGGAGGAGAATTGCTTGAGCCCAGGATGCAGAGGTTGCAGTGAGCCGAGACTGCACCATTGCACTCCAACCTGGGCCACAGAGCAAGACTCCATCAAAAAAAAAAAAAAAAAAAAAAAAAAAGGAAACTATTTTCTTAAACACATGGTAAAAATATTTTATACTTGTCTCAATACTTCTTGTTGGTGGTCATAATCATAAGTAAAATGTAAGCAAAATTCACCATACTATATGCAAATCCAGTTCCCCTTTGATTTTGCTGAGTTCAGCCAAAATTACTATCCATTAAGCTGAACACCAGATTTGTTTCAACAGATACAAAACCAAGAACTTTTCAAGAATGCTGGGGGCGTGCCCAAGATGGCCAAATAGGAACAGCTCCAGCCTCCAGCTCCCAGCGTGAGTGACACAGAAGATGGGTGATTTCTGCATTTTTAACTGAGGTACTGGGTTCGTCTCACTGGGGCGTGTCGGACAGTTGGCGCTGGTCCACGGGTGCAGCTCGAACAGAACAGCAAGAGCTGAAGCAGGGCAAGGCATCGCCACACCTGTGAAGCTCAAGGGGGAAGGAAATTCCTTTTCCTAGCCAAAGGAAATTGAGACACACAACATCTGGAAAATCGGGTAACTCCCACCCTAATACTGCACTTTACCAAGGGTCTTAGCAAACGGTACACCAGGAGATTATATCCCACACCTGGACCAGAGGATCCCACGCCCACGGAGCCTCCCTCATTGCTAGCACAGTAGTCTGAGATCTAACTGCAAGGTGGCAGAGAGGCTGGGGGAGGGGTGCCCGCCATTGCTCAGGCTTAACTGGTGAAAAAAGCTGCCGGGAAGCTCGAATTGAGTGGAGCCCACCACAGCTCAAAGAAGCCGGCCTGCCTTTTTAGACTCCACCTTTGGGGACAGCGCACAGCTAAACAAAAAACAGCAGAAACCTCGGCAGAGGTAAATACCCCTGTGTGACAGCTTTGAAGAGAGCAGTGGATCTCCCAGCATGGAGGTTGAGATCGGAGAATGGACAGACTGCATGCTCAAGTGGGTCCCTGACCCCTGAGTAGCCTAATTGGGAAACATACCCCACTAGGTGAAGACCGACACCTCACAGCTCACACTGCTGGGCACACCTCTGAAACGAAATTTCCAGAGCAAGAATCAGACAGCAACACTCGCTGTTTAGCAATATTCTATCTTCTGCAGTCTCCGCTGCTGATACCCAGGCAAACAGGGTCTGGAGTGGACCTCAAGCAAACTCCAAAAGACCTACAGCTGAGGGTCCTGACTGTTAGAAGGAAAACTAACAAACAGAAAGGAAACCCACACCAAAACCCCATCAGTACGTCACCATCATCAAAGACCAAAGGCAGACAAAACCACAAAGATGGGGAAAAAGCAGGGCAGAAAAGCTGGAAATTCAAAAAATCAGAGTGCATCTCCCCCTCCAAAGGAAAACAGCTCATCGCCAGCAACAGATCAAAGCTGGATGGAGAATGACTTTGACGAGTTGAGAGAAGAAGGCTTCAGTCGATGAAACTTCTTAGAGCTAAAGGAGGAACTACGTACCCAGCACAAAGAAACTAAACATCTTAAAAAAAGAATGGAAGAATGGATAACTAGAATAATCAATGCAGACAAGGCCATAAACGAACTGATAGAGATAAAAACCATGACACAAGAATTACGTAACAAATGCACAAGCTTCAGTAACTGGCTCGATCAACTGGAAGAAAGAGTATCAATGATTGAAGATCAAATGAATGAAATGAAGCGAGAAGAGAAGTCTAGAGATAAAAGAGGAAAAAGAAATGAACAAAGCCTCCAAGAAATATGGGATTATGTGAAAAGATCAAATCTACGTCTGATTGGTGTGCCTGAAAGTGAGGGGGAAAATGGAACCAAGTTGGAAAACACTCTGCAGGATATTATCCAGGAGAACTTCCCCAACCTAGTAAGGCAGGACAACATTCAAATTCAGGAAATACAGAGAATGCCACAAAGATACTCCTCAAGAAGAGCAACTCCAAGACACATAATTGTAAGATTCACCAAAGTTGAAATGAAGGAAAAAATGTTAAGGGCAGCCAGAGAAAAAGGTCGGGTTACACACAAAGGGAAGCCCATCAGACTAACAGCAGATTTCTTGGCAGAAACTCTCCAAGCCAGAAGAGAGTGGGGGCCAATATTCAATATTGTTAAAGAAAAGAATTTTAAACCCAGAATTTCATATCCAGCCAAACTAAGTTTCATAAGTGAAGGAGAAATAAAATCCTTTACAGACAAGCAAATGCTTAGAGATTTTGTCACCACCAGGCCTGCCCTACAAGAGATCCTGAAGGAAGCACTAAACATGGAAGGGAACAACTGGTACCAGCCATTACAAAAACATGTCAAAATGTAAAGTCCATCAATGATAGGAAGAAACTGCATCAACTAGTGAGCAAAATAACCAGCTAATATCATAATGACAGGATCGAGTTCACACATAACAATATTAACCTTAAATGTAAATGGACTAAATGGTACAATTAAAAGACACAGACTGGCAAATTGGATAAAGAGTCAAGACCCATAGTTTGCTGTATTCAGGAGACCCACCTCACATGCAGAGACACATATAGGCTCAAAATAAAAGAATGGAGGAAGATCTACCAAGCAAACGGAAAACAAAAAAGCAGGGGTTGCAATCACAGTCTCTGATAAAACAGACTTTAAAAGAGACAAAGAAGGCCATTACATAATGGCAAAGGGATCAATTCATCAGGAAGAGGTAACTATCAAAAATATATATGCACCCAATACAAGAGCAACCAGATTCATAAAGCAGGTCCTTCACAGACTTACAAAGAGACTTAGACTCCCATACAATAATAATGGGAGACTTTAAAACCCCACTATCAACATTAGACAGATCAACGAGACAGAAAGTTAACAAGGATATCCAGGAATTGAACTCAACTCTGCACCAAGCGGACCTAATAGACATTTACAGAACTCTCCACCCCTAATCAACAGAATATACATTCTTCTCAGCAACACATCACACTTATCCAAAGTTGACCACATAGTTGGAAGTAAAGCTCTCCTCAGCAGATGTAAAATAACAGAAATTATAACAAACTGTCTCTCAGACCACAGTGCAATCAAACTAGAACTCAGGACTAAGAAACTCAATCAAAACCGCTCAACTACATGGAAACTGAATAACCTGCTCCTGAATGACTACTGGGTATATAACGAAATGAAGGCAGGAATAAAGATGTTCTTTGAAGCCAATGAGAACAAAGATACAACATACCAGAATCTCGGGACACATTTAAAGTAGTGTGTAGAGGGAAATTTATAGCACTAAATGCCCACAAGAGAAAGCATGAAAGATCTAAAATTGGCACTCTAACATCACAATTAAAAGAACGAGAGAAGCAAGAACAAACACATTCAAAAGCTAGCAGAAGGCAAGAAATAACTAAGATCAGAGCAGAACTGAAGGAGACAGAGACACAAAAACCCTCCAAAAAATCAATGAATCCAGGAGCTGGTTTTTTGAAAAGATCAACAAAACTGATAGACCGCTACCAAGACTAATAAAGAAGAAAAGAGAGAAGAATCAAATAGATGCAATAAGAAAATGATAAATGGGATATCACCATCAACCCCACAGAAATACAAACTACAATCAGAGAATACTATAAACACCTCTATGCAAATAAACTAGAAAACCTAGAAGAAATGGATAATTTCCTGGACACTTACACTCTCCCAAGACTAAACCAGGAAGAAGTTGAATCCCTGAATAGACCCATAGCAGGCTCTGAAATTGAGGCAATAATTAATAGCCTACCAACCAAAATTCAACAGCCCTTCATGCAAAAAACTCTCAATAAATTCGGTATTGATGGAACGTACCTCAAAATAATAAGAGCTATTTATGACAAACCCACGGCCAATATCATACTGAATGCACAAAAACTGGAAGCATTCCCTTTGAAAACTGGCACAAGACAGAGATGCCCTCTCTCACTACACCTATTCAACATAGTGTTGGAAGTTCTGTCCAGGGCAATCAGGCAAGAGAAAGAAATCAAGGGTATTAAGTTAGGAAAAGAAGAAGTCAAATTGTCACTGTTTGAAGATGACATGATTGTATATTTAGAAAACTGCATTGTCTCAGTCCAAAATGTCCTTAAGCTGATGAGCAACTTCAGCAAAGTATCAGGATATAAAATCAATGTGCAAAAATCACAAGCATTCTTATACACCAGTAACAGACAAACAGAGAGCCAAATCATGAATGAACTCCCATTCACAATTGCTTCAATGAGAATAAAATACCTAGGAATCCAACTTACAAGGTATGTAAAGGACCTCTTCAAGGAGAACTGCAAACCACTACTCAGTGAAATAAAAGAGGACAAAACAAATGGAAGAACATACCATGCTCACGGATAGGAAGAATCAATATTGTGAAAATGGCCATACTGCCAAGGTCATTTATAGATTCAATGCCATCCCCATCAAGCTACCAATGACTTTCTTCACAGAATTGGAAAAAACTGATTTAAAGTTCATATGCAACCAAAAAAGAGCCTGCATTGCCAAGACAATCCTAAGAAGTCAAAAGAATAAAGCTGGAGGCATCACGCTACCTGACTTCAAACTATACTACGAGGCTACAGTAACCAAAACAGTATGGTACTGGTACCAAAACAGAGATATAGACCAATGGAACACAACAGAGTCCTCAGAAATAATACCATACATCTACAGCCATCTGATCTTTGACAAACCTGACAAGAAGAAGAAATGGGGAAAGGATTCCCTATTTAATAAATGGTGCTGGGGAAATTGGCTAGCCATAAGCAGAAAGCTAAAACTGGATCCTTTCCTTACTCCTTGTACGAAAATTAATTCAAGATGGATTGGAGACTTAAATGTTAGACCTAAAACCATAAAAATCCTAGAAGAAAACCTAGGGAATACCATTCAGGCCATAGGCATGGGCAAGGACTTCATGTCTAAAACACCAAAAGCAATGGCAACAAAAGCCAAAATTGACAAATGGGATCTAATTAAACTAAAGAGCTTCTGCACAGCAAAAGAAACTACCAGCAGAGTGAACAGATAACCTACAGAATGGGGGAAAATTTTTGCAATCTACTCATCTGACAAAGGGCTAATATCCAGAACCTATAAAGAACTCAATCAAATTTACAAGAAAAAAACAAACCCCATCAAAAAGTGGGCAAAGGATATGAACAGACACTTCTCAAAAGAAGACATTCATACAGCCAACAGACACATGAAAAAATGCTCATCATCACTCACCATCAGAGAAATGCAAATCAAAACCACAATGAGATACCATCTCATGCCAGTTAGAATGGCAATCATTAAGTCAGGAAACAACAGGTGCTAGAGAGGATGTGGAGAAATAGGAACACTTTTACACTGTTGGTGGGACCGTAAACTAGTTCAACCATTGTGGAAAACAGTGTGGCGATTCTTCAAGGATCTAGAATTAGAAATACCATTTGACCCAGCCATCCCACTACTGGGGATATACCCAAAGGATTATAAATCATGCTGCTCTAAAGACACATGCACATGTATGTTTATTGCAGCACTATTTACAATAGCGAAGATTGGAATCAACCCAAATGTCCATCAGTGACAGACTGGATTAAGAAAATGTGGCGGCCGGGCGCGGTGGCTCAAGCCTGTAATCCCAGCACTTTGGGAGGCCGAGACGGGTGGATCACGAGGTCAGGAGATCGAGACCATCCTGGCTAACACGGTGAAACCCCGTCTCTACTAAAAAAATACAAAAAACTAGCCGGGCGAGGTGGCAGGCGCCTGTAGTCCCAGCCACTCGGGAGGCTGAGGCAGGAGAATGGCGTAAACCCGGGAGGCGGAGCTTGCAGTGAGCTGAGATTCGGCCACTGCACTCCAGCCTGGGCGACAGAGCAAGACTCCGTCTCAAAAAAAAAAAAAAAAAAAAAAAAAAAGAAAATGTGGCACATATTCACCATGGAATACTATGCAGCCATAAAAAAGGATGAGTTTGTGTCCTTTGTAGGGACGTGGATGCAGCTGGAAACCATAATTCTCAGCAAACTATCGCAAGAACAGAAAACCAAATACCACATGTTCTTACTCATAGGTGGGAATTGAACAATGAGATCACTTAGATACAGGAAGGGTACATCACACACCTGGTCCTATTGTGGGGAGCGGTTGGGGGGAGGGATAGCATTAGGAAATATACCTAATGTAAATGACGAGTTAATGCATGCAGCACACCAACATGTCACATGTATACATATGCAACAAACCTGCACGTTGTGCACATGTACTCTAGAACTTAAAGTATAAAAAAAAAAAGAATGCTTTCTCCTACTCTCTATCAAGGAAATCAAAAAGGCATGAACCTATTAAACAGCAAGGCAAATCCTATCAATTGTTTTATCTCAAGTGTTTTAATTCATCTGGATTTTTCTTTAAATTGATTTTTTTCTGCTTCTGGGTTGAGGTTCTATGTTGAATCTAAACAGCAAAGATTCATGCTAAAAGTTTCTAATGCAAAATTTCAAGGCACTCATAAAATAGAGCTTCTCAAGCCATAGAAGTTCTTGTTTGTTAAATTATTTACAAGTGGAGACCAAAATTATATCAGTACAGTACTAAGCAGAATTTCAAGCAGCCCCCATGCTTCCCAGCCCCTGGTATTCATATCTTTGTGTAATCCCCTCCCTTTGAGTGTTGTTGGGACCCATAGATGATTGCTGTCAAACGGAAGATGAAAAGTAAAACTGAATACCTTAGACAAGAACTGACATTTTTAATCTTCTTACTAGATGTAACTGAATTATTGTAGTGCTATTTTCTGACAATTAATATGATTTCATCTTAAAAAAATTTCAGAACAAAAGAAGTTTCAAATCTACTTCAAATTTTAAACATGTGTTATAAATTTTATTTCTTATGGAACAGAATGATTATCTATATACTCATTAATACTTTGCTTTACAAGTTAATTATTTAACAAATATGGATACCTATAAAGTTCTGAATTTATATGTAGTATTAATAATTCACTCTGAGACATATTGAGAATAGATCCCATTTTTGAACTAATAAAATAGCCATCAGGACTTGTTTTTAATTTCCAATATACAATAAAATTGTATTTATATGTCTATGTTTTCCCTCAAAAAAACTGCTTAGAGATTATTTTAATATCTACATAAACAGTTACTATAAAGGGACTTGCACTTCTGGTAACAGTGGGCCAGGTAACTCAGACCACATGCCCAACGATAACTTTAAAAACCTTTATAAGAACTAAAATATGGATGAACTATAACATGTTTCTACAAGCACAGAAGAGCTAATCAGATAGTAAGGAATTACTGGGGAAACCAAACAGGTGAGTATAGCATTTGATGCCACTTGCTATTCTGGGCACTTCTTATCTGTTTGACAGACTGAACACTACTTCTGACAGCCTCTTGAGATTAGAAAGCAAAATTTGGAGGGCTTGCGGCTGTGATGTGATATCAAAAGGCTGTGCCCTAAATGTAAGGATGATAAGGAAAACAGCCTTCACATTGACTTCAGTCATGCACTGAATTATCTGGGTAGCACAGAAAATCACAAACATTGAATTCAGATAAAGATGATCCAGAATTTCTGGTTCCCTGGATGCCTGGCAATAGCAGAAGAAAAAAAAATGTCAGAGAGATTATTATCATAAACCTTAAATTACTTCTATGAGGAATTCAACAAACACATAATGTAGCACACGGTCAAAATCTAACCAGGCAAAAGAGGAGCTACGATAACAAGAATAAGGGCCACCATAAATTATAAACAACAGAAACAGACCCACCAGTTGTCCAAGTAGAAGAATTATCACAGAAACAAAATGTTTAAAAAAATGTGAAGCCTGTGCTTACTGTGATGATGGAAATAAAAGTTGAACTTAAAATTTCCAGCAATGATCTACAACTAAAAACTATAAAAAGTAGCACAGCAGATTTATAAAACAATCAACTAGAAATATAGGACTAAAAACTACCATGAATTAAGATCTCAGTGGATGAGGGATAGGTCAAAAGAAATTATTCATTAAATAGAAAAAAGGGTGGAAAAACAATCTGCAGAAAATACAGGAGGAGAAGAAAATACAGAAAATATAGATGATATGATGAGAAGGCCTAACTTACATTAACTTGAAGTTACAGAAGGACAGGAGATAAAAATGAAAGAAATATTTGAAAGATAATTGCTAAGAATTTCTCAAAACGAATGAAAACCACCAAGTCACGAAGTCAAGAAGCCCAAACAGACTTTAAATTAAAAGAAAGACTAAACACCAAGAACATTAGATCTTTGCAGGACAGCAAATCAATCTGTAAACATATGTTGAAAAGACTATCTCCTAAATTAACAACTCAGTTAACATCTAAAAACTACTCATTGCTTGCAGGAAAAGAAAAAAATAAGTGACAAATTGTGTCATCAGCACATCATAAATAGAAAAGAAAAAAGCCATGCTATTAACTCTGTCATTTACTGTCATTGCCCTGAAGATTGTGTATTGTCCTATTATAATTTAATTAAATAATTATAATTGCATGTTGGTCTATTATAATTTGGTATATTGTAATTTAACTCCAACTCAAAATAAGTTATAATCACTCATCATTCATCTATGTTTTCTACTACTCCTGTATTTTTTGTAGATTGTTATTTTAATTGCATATTGTTGTGTTATAATTTCCCGTTTTAGTTTTTTTAAGCTATCTCTTTAATTTCATAAAAAGATTTTATTTTCTCCCTATGTTAACAATTTTGAAATAACAGAACCAGCTTTAACAAATTTATCATATCTATCATAAAGGCCCATCATCATATCACATAAAATTAAAAATTGGTGTATTTTCTTGATAAAAAATATTCCCAATTATGAACATTTGCTTCATTGTTAAAAAAATAATAATAATCCTGATGAAACATTTATTTATTCTTCGTGGGTATTCAGAGCAAGGTAAGTGGATAAAATATGATGAGTAGGTTATAATAACTTTACTCAACTAATGACTTAAATCTAGAAATAATCTAGATCAATATATTATGAAACACGTTAATTTTACGAATTTTACCTGCTGTGGTAGAAAATAAAAGAATTAACTTTTTTGGATATATTTTTATGTGACAGGCTTTATCCTAGAGGACTTTAATATGTCATCTCATTGATCCCCACAAAAAACATGCAAAATAGGTATTATATCTCTATTTTTCAGATAGATAAACTGAAATTCAGAGAATAAGCTTGATAATACTGAAAATTCATTATCTTTCCTCCCAATATTCATATATATTAAGTAATAACAAACAAATATTCAGAAAGGAAAATTATTTATTCTAAAATGCTGCAAATTTGTTGTTTATTATTAAAGCTTGCTACAATTATTAGACATTTTAATAATGATAGACTCACTGAAGTAGAAAGAAATCATCAGACAACTCTTGAATATCATTGCAATATTACATCTCAAAATCTAACAAATTATAATCTTTGCAAATCTGACTACATAATATTTTTACTTCATGTTCAGAACACCATTTTTAAGCTTATAATATTCTCAATTTTTTATGAGAAGCAAATGAAATATGTAAGTCCAAATGAAATAAATACGGATATTAACCAAGAACATATATACATTTCACAATATAGCTGTCTATTTATAAAACAAAGCACATTTTTAGAAAATTCTTATAATAGAATTTCTAATTCTCAGGCCTAAATTCTATTGGCTTGAATGCCAGTCAATGTAGAAATTTTTAAATGGTCAACTGGTGACTCATGCACCAAACATTAATTCAAAGATATCACTTTTATGCAAAAATATATTATTCAATTATTGAGTTATATTTGTATTTTATACATGTTATTAGAATATAGTTTCAAAGTTGAGCCATATTCAGAATACATAATAACTGGGTAGTGATCACAATTGTTTTAATACATTCTATACCTCCTCATTTATTTAAAAATAAAGAATTATACAATAGATAAGTGATGTCATTTTCTATGTTCTTGTGTGTGAATAGTTTTAATTTCAATTGCCAATCTTTATATACAGTGAACAAGTCATTCACTACTTAATACTCTGATACTAAAATATAGACAGTAATATGTTGAAAGAGCTTAAGAAAGATATCTCAAAAGACAAAAGAATCCTGACAGTTTTTATCAGGAAAGGTATCAAATTTTGTCAAACATTTTTTCTATATCTATTGAGATGATCATGTGATTTTTATCCCTCATTCTGCTAACGTGGTGTATCACGTTTATTGATTTGTGACTATTGAACCATCTTTGCATCCTAAGGATAAATCCCACTCGGTCATGATGTATTAAAAGAATTTTTGGCTGTAATCCCAGCACTTTGGGAGGCCGAGGGGGGTGGATCACGAGGTCAGGAGTTTGAGATCAGCCTGGCCAACACGATGAAACCCCGTCTCTACTAAAAATAACAAAAATTAGCCAGGCATGGTGGCACACACCCCGAAACCCATCTACTCGGGAGGCTGGGGTAAGAGAATTGCTTGAACCTGGGAGACAGAGATTGCAATGACCTGAGATCATGCCACTGCACTCCAGCCTGAGTGACAGAGTGAGACTCTGTCTCCAAAAAAAAAAAAAAAGAGAGAATTTTTAATGTGCTCTTGACTACAATTTGGTAGTATTTTGTTTTTGCATGTACTTCATCAGCAATATTGGCCTATAGTTTTCTCTTATAATGTAATTTGTCTGGTTTTGGTAGCAGGGTAATGTTGGCCTCATGAAATGAATTTAAATGTATTTCCTCCTTTTCTATCTTTTGGAAAAGCTTAAAAATGATTGTCATGAATTCTTTCTTAACTGTTTGATAGAATTCACCAGTGAAGCCATCTAATCCTGGGCTTTTCATTGGGAAGTTTTTGGTGACTAATTTAATCTTCTTGACATAGTAAAGGTCATGTATATAAATCTCACAGCTAACATCATGGTCAATGTGAAAAAACTGAAAGCTTTTTGTCGAAGATCAGGGAAAATGCAAGGATACCCATTCTCGTCACTTCTATTCAAAATAGTACGGGAAGTCCTAGCCAAAGAAATAAGGCAAAAAAAGAAATAAAGACATTCAAATCAAAAACGGAAGTAAAATTGTCTGTTTCCTGAGAACATGATTTTACATATATAGAAAAACCTAAATATCCGACCAAAAAACTGTTAGAATAAACAAATTCAATATTGCATGATATAAAATCAACATACAAAAATTATTTGTATTTATACTAACAATTAGCTATCTAAAAAAGAAATTAAGAAAACAATTTCATTGACAATAGCATGGAAAAAATAAAATACTTAGGAATAAATTTAACCAAGGAGGTGAAAGACCCGTACACTGAAACTTACAAAAGATTGAAGAAGAAAATTTTAAAAGACACAAACAAATGGAAAGATATCCTGTGTTCATGAATTCAAAGACTTAATATTGTTTAAATATTCATACTACCAAAAACCACCCACAGATTCAGTTCAATCGCCATCAAAATCCCAATGGTATTTTGTTACAAATAGAAAAAACAATTCTGCAATTCATATGAGACCACAAAGGACCCCAAATAGCTAAATCAATCTTGAGAAAAAAGAACAAAACTGGAGGCGCCACACTCCCTGATTTCAAAATACATCGTAAAGCTACAATAATTTAAATAGCATGGTAATGGAATAAAGACAGACATACAGACCAATGAAACAGAATGAAGAGCCCAGAAATAAACCCATGCCTATATGGCCAACTGACCTTGGACAAAGGTGCCAAGAATACACACAGGGAAAGAACAGCCTCTTCAACAAACAGTGATGGGAAAACTGGATATTCACACACAAAAGAATGAAAGTTGTCCCTTATACCATTTACAAAAAATTCACTCAAAATGGATGTAAGACTTAAACATAAGACTGGAAATTAAAGCTCCTAGAAAAACAGCACAGAGGAAAAGTTTCATGACACTGGTCTTGACAATGATTTCATGACTATAATAACAAAAGCACAGGCAACAAAAGCAAAAATATACAAATGGGACTACAACAAACAAAAAATCTTCTGCCTAGCAAAGGAAATAATCAACAGAGTAAAAAGGCAACCTACAGAATGGGAGAAAATATTTGTAAGTCTTATATCAAATAAAGGTTTAATTTCCAAAACATACAAAGAACTCCTATAACTCAGTAGCAAAACTCTAATAACCCAATTTAAAAATGGGCTAAAGACTTGAAGAGGTACTTCTCCAAAGAAGACATACAAATGACCAGCATTATATGAAAATATGGTCATTGTGACTAATCATCAGAGAAATGCAAATTGAATTATGTGAGACATCACTTTACACCTGTGATGGTGGCTATTTTCAAAAAAACAAAAGATAACAAGTGTTAGGATATAGAGAAATTGGACACTTATACACTGTTAGTGAGAATGCAAAACAGTAGTCATGAAAAAAAGTATAGAGATTCTTCAAAAAAATTAAAAATAGAATATAATCCAGCAATCTCACTTCTGGGTATATATCCAAAGGAAATGAAATCACCATTTTGAAGAGATATTTACATGCCTGAATTCCCATATTAATTGTAGCATTATTCACAGTATCCATGATGTGGAATCAACCTAAATATCCACTGATGGATGAATGCATAAAGAAAATGTGGTATATACATACAATGAAATATTCAGCCTTTAAAAAAGAAGAAAATCCTGCCATATTTGACAACACAGATGAACTTTGAGGACATTATGCTAAGTGAAATAAGCCAGTCTTGAAAAGACAAATACTGCATTATTCCACTTATGTAAGGTATTTAAAATAATCAAACACATAGAAAGCATAATAAATGGGGGTTCAATGAAATACCATCTCATTCCAGTTAGAATGGCGGTCATTAAAAAGTTAGGAAACAACAGATGCTGGAGAGGATGTGGAGAAATAGGAACACTTTTACACTGTTGGTGGGAGTGTAAATTAGTTCAACCATTGTGGAAGATAGTGTGGTGATTCCTGAAGGATCTAGAACTAGAAATACCATTTGACCCAGCAATCCCATTACTGGGTATACACCCAAAGGATTATAAATCTTTCTACTATAAAGATACATGCACACTATGTTTACTGCAGCACTATTGGCAATAGCAAAGACTTAGAACCAACTCAAATGCCCATCAATGATAGACTGGATAAAGAAAATGTGGCATAAATACACCATGGAATACCATGCAGCCATAAAAAAGAATGAGTTCATGTCCTTTGCAGGGACATAGATGCAGCGGGAAACCATCATTCTCAGCAAACTAACACAGGAACAGAAAACCAAACACCACATGTTCTCATTCATAAGTGGGAAATGAACAATGAGAACACATAGACGCAGGGAGGGGAATGTCACACACAGAGGCCTGTCGAGGCATTGGGGGATAGGGGAGGGATAGCATTAGGAGAAATACCTATTGTAGATGATGGGTTGATGGGTACAGCAAACCACCATGGCACGTGTATACCTATGTAACAAACCTGCACGTTCTGCACATGTATCCTAGAACTTAAAGTATAATTTTAAAAAAAAGAAAATAATGTATATTCTACAGTTGTATGAAGCGTTCTACAAAGGTCAATTAGGTCAAAAAAAAAAAAAGAATAAACGGTTTTCAAGGGGGCAGGGTAAAGGGGAAATAGGAAGTTGCTGATCAATGGTCATAAAATCTCAGTTATGCAAATTGAAAAATTTCTAGGCATCTGCTACCCAACGTTGTTCCTATAATGAACAATACTGTATTTAACATTTAAACTTTTGTTGAGGGTAGACCTCATGCTAATTTTCTTGCTACAATAAAATAAAATTTTTTAAAAGAGAACCTTGAAAACTGAAATGTCCTATATCACTTTAAGCCCTAAGTATTTTCAAAGGAAGAGGTCAATATATTAGAAACGTAATATATTTGTAAATGTTATTACTTCCGAAGTTTTAAAATTCTTCATATATATATATATCTTTTCTCTTTCATTCAGTATGATCCCTCAAAACAAGAAAAAACTTCCAATGCCCAAAGCTGTAACAATTTGAGCAAGAAAATAAATAACATAGCATTGACTTATACCTCAACATGTGAAAGAAATATGCACGATCCATACTGATATAAATAAATGATTGAATACAGATAAATGGAAGATAAGGGATAAACTTTCTTCACAGAACAAAAAGTACAAATAATGAATGAGAACAAATAATGTGCATAGGTACCTCCTCCCTTCCTGGAGGTGGAGCTTCCCCTCCCCTGAGTGTGCCCTGGACTTAATGAGTGTATTCTAAAAAGTAAAGCGTGAAAAGGATAGAATAGTAACTTTACAGTGGAGAAAACTGGCAGACATCATTTTAACCAAGTGATCAAGATTAACATCACCAAGTGATAAGTCAGGTTGATATTGTCACAAGATCTTTGGGATATCACTTTGCCAACCAGAAACCTCTGTGGCCAGCGGCGCCTTCTGCCTGAGTATTGCTCAGGTCCACTGGGCTCATTCCGCCCATTCAGCCCAGCAGGTGCTGGATCCCACACCTGCCAAGGGCAAGCTAGGTGCAGAGCAGTGAGGGGTGTGTGGGTAAGCAAGCTCAGGGTCTGGCCACTGCACACAGTCAGGCATGCCAGCTGCTGTGGTGGAGCAGGCAGCTCCAGGCGCCGGCACAGGTGCTGGCTCCGTGCAAGTCTGCAGCAGGACCAGATGTACCACTTGTGGCTTCTGCTGTGGGCACCCACATCTGGAATTGGGGAATTTGGTGGCGCCCAGAAGTTTGAAGATGCCAGAAACCTCAGAGCACCAAAAAGGGTGTCACAGCCCTGGCTCAGGGAGCCCATAGATCTGGGCTCCCTGAAAGGCTGAAGCTCTTGTCTCCTTCTTGTCACTTGCAACGTGGCAAGCAGGGGGGCATGTTTCAGCCCTGTTTGTATTACAGCTCTTTCAGTCCTGCCATTGGGTGGGTCTCAAGTTCTTGTCCTGCATCCAGGAAGAATAAGGTACACAGACAACTGGAGGGTGAGCAAGGTGGAGAGGAACTTCACTGAGCCACAGAACAGCTTTCAGGAGACCAGCAGTGGGTAGCTCCTTTCCACAGGCAAGTTGTCCAGATGAGTGTCCTCTCAGCAGAGAGGAGACCCACAGTGGGTAGCGCCTTTCCACAGGCAGTTTATCTTGAACAGGCGAGGAGTCCCAAAGAGGGTAGCTCCTTCCTACAGCTGGTAGTCCCAACATCTGTATGAGTCTGGCTGAGTCCGGAGCGGGGATGGGGTTATGGCCTCAGAAGGGAGGAAGTGCATGCTGATTGATCCATGGGTGACCATGGAAAGGCCTGGAAAAAGCATCAGAAGTTTTCACTCCAGGTGGCAGACTCCACCCAGAACTGATAGTTCAGCCCCCAGGCTTCAGGCCATCTCTGGCTCGAAGGTGGGGCTTCTCCAGGGACCTGCCCTTTCTGCCCAAGAGCCTGTCTGCCTCTTGCCGCCATCAACATGCTGTCCATGGCTCCCAGGCTGTTCCTGCTGAGGTACACCTGCAGGCCCATGCCTAGCTGCCCTCAGCCCCTACTCAGCCTCCCTCCCGTGCTCATTGGCACCCAAAGTCCACAAGGGGCCAAGGCAGCAGGGGGCTGGTGTGTAAGTGCCGCCTTCAGTGGGTGCACACCCAGCCAGGTTGCAACAGCCCCTGGGCTCGGTCTCAACTTTGCTCCGAAATTAGAGCAGGTGTCTACAGGCGGGAGGAACAGGAGCTGACACTTCCAAGCTTGTCAGGGCAGGGGGTCTTCCCAGGACCCCCAAGAGTGCAGGGATGCCCAGGTCCACAGCCACAGCTAGGTGGCTGCAGCCGCACGCAGAAGCACGGAGGTCCCCGTCGGGTCAACTCAGTAGGGGGCGGGCCTCCTTCCTGCTCCCAGTCCCCGCTGGCTCCATGGCCAAGCACATAGCCCTGGCCAGGCCTCCGCCGCTGCAGCTGGTGTTCCTGCAGCAGCTGCTCCAGACGGGCCACTACTGTCATCATTATCACATACACACCACCTGATATGATGTAATGAGAAAAGACACTTCACCTTTGTGGTGGTGTTCCCAAAAATCACATAACCCCAGTCTAATCGTGCAGAAAACATCATACAAGTCCAAATGAAGGAACATTCTACAACATATCTGACCAGTACTCTTCAAAAGTATCAAGATCATAAAAAACAAAGGAAGAGTGAAACTGTCACAAATCAGAGAAGACTAAGGAGATATGACTACTAAGTTCAATATTGTGTTCTTGATGAGAACCTGGAACAGAAAAAGGCCATTAGTGGGTAAACTGGTGAAATATGAATGTAATCTACAGCTTAGTTGAAAGTAATACACCAATGTTAATTCCTTAGTTTGGAAAAAGTTACCATGCATGACATTAATAGTAGAGGAAATTAGGTAAAGAATATATGGGGGCCCTCTATCTTTGTATCCTTTCTATAAATCTGAATTTATTCCAAAATAAAAAGATTAGCTTTTTAAAGCGCATTAGATTTGGTTTAATAAGGTTAAATATCTGTCTTAAAGCACTATAAAAAAAGTCTATTTATGCCTAAAGACCAAAAAAGTATTAAAATATATAATACATATGAGAGAATATATTTTTGAACTTGACTAAAATACAAAAAGCAAAAATTGACAAATGAAAAAGATTGATAAATTTAACTACCCTATGAAAAACCTCTATAGAAAAACACCACGAATATACAGGCAAAATAAAATAAAATTGATTTTAAAATAAAATAAACCTAGAAAATGAGATGTGAAATATAATTAATAAACAAAATGTCAGAATCTATAGGAAATCTTAAGTATCTATAAGAAAAAGTAGTCTATGTTTTTAAGTGGATAAAACTACGAACAGGCAATTCACAGAAAAAGAAATGGCCACTAAATTTGGAAATATATTCTAAAGAAATCAAATTTTTAAAATAGACACATATTGTTTTTCAACCATTAGATTGGCAAAAACAAGTTCTTTTTGAGACAGAGTCTGGTTCTGCCGCCCAGGCTGGAGTGCAGTGGCACAATCTTGGCTCACTGCAATCGCTACCTCCCAGGCTCAAGCCATCCTCCCACTTCAGCTTCCTGAGTAGCTAGGACTACAGGCACATGCCTAGCTAATTTTGTAGAAATGGTGGTGTCACTTTGTTGCCCAGGCTGGTTTTAAACTCTTGAGTTGAAGGGATCCACCACCTTGGCCTCCAAAGTGCTGGGATTACAGGCGTGAGCCACTGCTCCTGGTCCACAATTTTTTAATAATATCACATTTGGGAGAAAGTGCAAGTTTAAAAATCTCAAAGACTGCATAAAAATTGGGTCAGCCAATCTGAAGGACAATTTTCTCAAAATCTAGTATAACTTTTAATGCAACTAGGGATCTCAATATCAGGAACACACATAAGTTTTTCACTGAGGTATTACTTGTAAAAGGAAAAAAAATTTTTTTAAATGACCTAAATGCCCATCAGTAGAGAAATAGTTACATAGACTATGGAATATGCAACAGATAAACAATGAGATAGATCAATCAACCAACATGCATAGATCTCCAAAACATATTGTTTAAATAAAAAAGCATTTTATAAAGGAATAGTATACCATTTTGGGGTACACCCACAATGTTATGTATTATGTACATGCCAGGTCTGGAAGCATAGTCACCAAACTGAAACAGTGGTTAATTCTGGGAAAATTGGAGGAGGCTAGCACTAAGGGTTGGTGATCAATGGAAACCTTAGCTCTCTATTTTTTACAACTAAATTATATTAATTGTTTCAAATATTTGGAATTTATTGTTTTTAAAAAACATTTAGTCCTATTTATCAATTATCAGAGTCTCAGGATGAACAATATTCCAATAAATATAACAATAATCACTTCAAAGTTCTTACCAAACAAGAACTAAGCTTAGATAGGAAATTGAAGTCAGCAGAGCCAAGTCCTTAACACTCAATAGCATATACCATATGTTTTCAATAAATATTCGAATGGAGGGTAAGTGAATGAGTAAGTAACCACATAAGATTATCTGTTTTGAAAAGTACAGTTGCAGCCTCAGATAAATAAAATATAAGAGAATGCTGCCATTTCACAGAGTAACAGAAAAAAAAATTAACCAAATTAAGATTCCAAACATCTGAGTTCTAGTCTTGGTTTTGCCATTGACTTATTGCATCACAGTTAAATTAGCCCAACTGAGCCTGATTTTGTATATCATTTTTTTCTGGAAAATAATGCTGCTGCCTTAATTACTCCATAGAGATATAGAGGACAGAGGCAGAAATGATGTCATAGATATAGTAATATTTTGAAAAATGCATGAATACTATACTACTAGTAAAAGAACTTTTGAAGAGCTTCTAAAAACCAGCCATCATGCCGTTTATTTGGGTTGGTATTATTGCTCTGCAGCGAGTGGTAGTAGTAAAAAGTGGAACATGAGACTGGACCTGCTCATCTAATCCAACTTGCCTTATCTTTGTGACATCTGGATGACAGAGAGAAGATTTATAACGTATAAAATGTAGAACTAGAAATTAGCTATGTTCAAGTGTTAAGGAAACTGAAGCTACAGAGAAAACAGTTTGAAAGATAATTACTATAAATTTCAATAATATCATGCTAATACTTTTATGGTTAGCTCAGTCAACCTAGTTTTCCCTTTTTTCTCTAAGAACACAAGAAAATCATTCCATTACTATATAGTGCTTCCATCTTTTTCCTGGAGTTCTTTCTTAAACATATAAATTCTAAGTTGGCTTTAAAATTCATTTCAAATTTTGGTGTATATCTACACTACTTTAATATATAAACTATTTCACAGTAAATGATCTAAGATATTGATCAAACACAATATCAAAAAAATTTTTTATCATTATAGTTATGAGCAGAAAAATGAGACCTACATTTATTTGGACATATCATCTTGATCAATTAATAATTCAAATTCTTCATAGTTTAATCTCTTCTAATTTGGACATGAAAATAAATATGTTACTTGACAATCACCCTGATAGGCTGAAATGCCTGAAATTAGTCTGTTTAATTACTTGAGGAAATATACTATTAAACATGATAAGCATGTAAATGTTGTTAACTCTGGGATTACAAGGACATCCAAGGAAGTACTAAGTTTCAATGTTAAATCAGGGCAGTGTGATTTCTCCAAACAAAAGAGGAACCACAACAGATTTCGTTAATAGTTTTCAATTAAGAAGATCCTGTATAATCATTCCAGAAGAAGAAAAAGTTGATTTTTTGAAAAGCCTACTCTAAAATCTCTAAGCACTAAAGACATCCCACTGCTACAAGAATAGTACCTATTTTAGAACTGCAAATAAATGAGGAAAAGTTAGAAATTATGCTCTCATAAAACTCTTGCTAACTACGAGAATGAAAATTTCAGAAACAATACATATGAAAACCAGGTGAAAGGGAGGATTTCAACAAATGTGAAATGTTTTCCTATCACTTTCCATAAACTTTTGTCACTGTATCAAGGATAAAAAATATCTATGACACTGGTTATGTCTAATTTTGAAGAAATTTATTTAATTTAAAAGGAAGAAATAATTTTCTAATTATAATTTTAGAGCATTATCAGCAGTGCTGATTACAAAATATATATTTACTTATTTAGATGTTTGAAAATATGTCCTAAAATCTCTTCTGATTCACACATAGGACTTTCACATTTTAATGGGCTATACAAGGATGAATTTGAGCTCTAAAGTACAGGTATAAAGACTTTCACACTATCTGGAATAACAGTGTGAAAATTATTAATTTAGCCTGGTGTTTTCTGTCTCGGAGCTTCAAAATATTTCCAAGTTATTTATGATGCAAAATTCAAACAAGTTAGAAATTTTGCATTGCTTTATTTTTAGTAACCATCCCTTTACATTTGGTTTAAAGGCATCATCAAGCAAATTTCAGTTACTAAAACTGAAGAACATCACAAAAAATACCTAGTCTTTAATGGGATTAAACCAAGGAATCTAAACAGAGGGCACTCTAAGTTATCACTATGAGTCATAAAAATACTTTACTTATATGCATCTCTAGCCTGATTCTGAATCTGACCCTATGGAAACTTAATCAATTTATCTGCTTAGCTGTATTATAAATAGATCATGAAATAACATACACTTTTCCAAAAAAGGCTATTAGCACTAGAAGCTGAAAATCTTTGGTGTAATAGATAAATTTTGCACATGGTTCACTATTAAATTAGTGGAAATTTAAGCTTCTGTCAAACTTTTTAAAAAATACGATTTGATTCATAGTCATGTGCATTATTAGACGTTATATAGATTGAAGTATATTATCACCTTTTTAGACTATTTCCTTTCCCCACCCATGGGTAAATGCTTACTAATATTAAAAAGGAGTTTTGTAAATAATACAGATTCTCAAAACTGAACAAGAATTAAGAGGAAGTTTCCAAACATCCCTCGGCATTCAATAATTGTTCTTTGCTCATTATTTTGACTGGCTCTCAAATTTATGTAAAATTACTTTACTTGGTTTTCAATTTGAATGTCCAGCCAACACTTAAATTCTTTGGGAATATTATATTTTTAAAAAATCTTAGCTTCTTGAAAATATAACCAAGTCCAAACAATACAGCGTGTTTCCTACTGCAGGCTTTATCCAAAATAACCAAAGGTGAACTTTTGTATCTTTATTCACATAATATAAAATCGCTGTAATAGCTTTAGAGAAAGGAATATGCATTAAAAAGTCACATTAATATGACATAATTACTAATTCACTAATTACTAAAACTGGAGAAAAATATCAGGATGAGGCTAACAAAAATTATATGTTGTATTTTCTGTACATTTCTCTTTGTGGTTATATTGTTAAATGTTTTATCATAATCCATATATATAGGTGTAGCCCTGACTATATTAGCTATTAGCAAATATTATAACGAGAAGTCTTGTAGTATGAAAAATATTACTAGTATATTTGGAATTTTTAATAGGATTTCCATAGAAGCCCATAGTTTCATGGGAACATAAAAAGCCAAGAGAGAAAAAAAATTACTGGAAATTCCCAAATTGCTTCCAACACGTGGATGTCAATAAATAAAGTAGGATGTTCACACCTGGCCTGACACATACTTTTTTCTATTTCCTTTTTAAGGAACTTATAGTTTAATATAGCATAACCATTTTACTTTTGGGAATAAAAACAGTCTTTTCCAACTATCGATTGCTTCTGCTTATTAAATTATTACTTCTGAAAATCAAATGGTCTGTAACTCTCTCATGCCTCATCATTTACTGTATAAAGCATTAGATGGGTTAAGATCCAGTCCTTCTTGTTTTGTTGTAACTTTATTATCACTTCAAACTGCAGTCCCAAAAGGCTCCAAAATGTTTTAATAAATAAATGTTATTTTGTTTCCTTTGTGTGTTTGTTTTTTATTTGAAAAATAGTGGATAGAAATAGAAATTTTTATGAAAACTTCTGGCTTAGGACAGAAGATTCTGAGTATCTCCAAGATATCTCTAGAACAATTGGTAAGATCATAAACACTATTTCAAAGGTTATTAATGTCTTAGTTTAAATAAGGGATAGTTTGGTTACTACTGTGAGCACACCAAAATGTTGACTGAGCCTGAAACCTTGCTATAAGTCAAAAGTTGTATATAATCAAATACTTACAGTTATTCAAATCCATTCATAGAGTCAATCTAAAAACAGAATTTTCTTAAAATAAATTATAAGACTTCACCACAATGTGAAGCAATTTTAATTCATGAATTTACTGGGGTTTTTTCGTTTTTGTTTTTGAGGCAGGGTCTCACTCTGTTGCCCAAGCTGGAGTGCAGTGGCAATCACAGCTCAGTGTAGCCTCTAACAAGCAGTCCTCGCTCTTCATCCTCCTGTGTAGCTGGGAATACAGCAACGCACCACCACGCCTGGCTAATTTTTTAACTTTTGGTAGAGATGGGTTCTCACTGTGTTGCCAGGCTAGTATTAAACTCCTGAACTCAAGCGATCTTCCCACCTTGGTCTCCCAAAGTGCTAGGAATACAGGCATGAGCAACTATGTCCAGTCGTGTTACTGTTTTTTATGGAACATAATCTTCCATTCTGTCTTTGATATTTCATGTGTCTAAAACCTCTTAAGATATTTAACCCACTTTCCATATATACAAATAAGTATCTAATAAGTGTTGTTAAGAAAAAGAAAAAAAGGATCAGAGGCCAGAAGGAAAGGAGTGTCTTTGTATAGCATACATAAACCAGGACATCAAAGAAGGGTAAAGAGACAGGCAAACACATTGTGCTGCCATCATAAACATGAATTATACCACCCTAAATCCTCTTATTTGGAATCATCCCATCCTATTTTGAACCATCTCTCTTATTTTGAATCCACTCCACCCCTATTGTGAACCTAATAGATTGCTATTAGGTTCAAAAGTAGATGTTCTACTTGAATCAATTCATTTTACCTTGCAATGAATAAAAGTTTTCCTTAAGTGATTTCATGATAGAATAGCATGCAAATAATAAAAACATGGACATATTTGAAATGGACAAATAATGGAAAATATTTAAATATCTTGCCTTATGCAAGTCTTCTAATGCAAGACCATGTCAGTCACAAATATAAGAACCAAATGTAGTTACCAGTCCCTCTCTTAGTAGAGTCAACCTGATAAACTTTTAAACTGTATATGAAAAAACTATCTCTTTTGTCATATGTAAGATATATATCATTTCTATGTAAAACATTTTTAAACATCAACTCATATTTGGATGTAGTTTTTCATCAAAAGTATATATGCCATATTATAAGTAAATTACTACCAGTAAAATTGAATTAAAAGTAACCAAAATACTAAGCACTTATTGGCATGCATAATTCAAAATTCAAATTGACCTACTTTCAAACTATTTAAAGGGAGTGTATGTTCATTTTGAATTAAGATTCCGTAAAGTAATGCTTTTTCAAATGCTAATATCCAAACTGCAGCAATAAAAAGTAAAACTCTTTTGGCCTTTGCCTTCCTCAAGTCTGATTTCTATTCATTTAATAGCACAGCAGCACATTTCTCATTATTAAATTCAGTGGAAATGTAAGCTTCTATCAAATTTTCAAAGAAACATGATTTAATTCATAAAATAGTCAGGTGCATTGACATAAGTTATCTATATTGAATTACATATTACCTTGGCCTCAGGTTGTTTCCCTTTCACTATTTCTAGTTAGAATACTTAAAAATATTAAAGGAGTTTGATATGAAATACAGATCCACAAAAATAAATGAGAATTTGGATGAGACTTCCATTAGAAGATTTCATAGCTCAAAAGCATTAATAGTCGAACCTGAACTGGAGAAAAGAAACCTCGAACGAAATGAGTTTTGTCTTCTCTACAAAAATCATAGTGAAAAGTTTAAGAAAACAGAGGCTGAAACTATTGACTTAAAATGAGAAATTTAATTGAGTCTTATTTGTTTGTACCAACCTATTTTTCATGAATAATGGATCATCTGCACAAAGATATTATGATCAAAGCAGTGCAATATTTTTCTTATGCCTACAATTAGAATTTCACCTCCCTAAATGAGTTGAATTCCTACTGCATTTCTTACAAGACAGGAAAGCCACTTCATTACCACTTCCATTCTTACTCAATAAGACATTAACAGAAATTAAGTTAATGTAAATGAATTAACTAAAATTTGATTCATTAATATATGAACCACTCATATTTTAACACTTGTTCTAAATTTCAATTGCATTTTGCGAAACATTCTTGTGCCTTGTTTTCTAAATATGCAGATCATTTTTAAGAGAAATGTAAATGTGTATTGATAAATTATTGAAACATAATCATCACATCTTTTTTTAATGGAACAATCTGAGATTCAGTAAACTTAAAGCCTTTCCATTCCTATTCAAAATACTTTACTTTTTGAACCAAGAAAAACATCAGAAAAAAATGTATTTTTTCAAGAAAAGCTGATTCTAATGTCAAAAGTTTCAGTACAACTATGAAAGTTAGGTTCTAGGATTTAACCTAAAATATTTGGTCTATTTGAAATCAAAATGGCTGCTTAGTTAACTATTTTTACATTGGGATATATCACTATACTAGGGAATCAAAGATAAACGTATCCTTTTTGTTCTATACCAGGCTATGCTACCATCTGAAAAGATGGGGGAAATGTGTTTAGATGGATGTGAAAGGTTAGGAATACTGAATTATATTGCTAAGAGAGATAGTGAAGATTAATTATGTGAAAACAGATGGAATAATATCTTGAAATTATAAAAGGAAACAGATGGAATTATAAGCTACTAAAAGTAATTTTGTGAAAAGTTGATTTTTTAAAGCAGCATTCAAGGCTGAATCAATATCTTCTAAATGAATATTGTATAATTATAAGTTCCTGAATTACGAGGCAACTTCATGTGTTTTTAATGGGCAATGTGGATATTAAGTTCACCTTTTCATTATCCTCATAAAGATTTAGAAAAATATTATATTACCTTATATTACACAAATGGTCTTTACTGGAGATTACAACTCCCTTTATTAGACTAGCACTATTATCTAAACAACTTCTAATATCAGGCTAAGAGGACTGATGTTAGAAAATTGTTGTTGTTTAGTCTTCATGATAACCAATTATAATGAATATGTTAAAAATCTAAATAGAAAGTACTCTTATTTTCCACAATACCATAATTAATGTGAAACAATTACTACGGTATAACTGTTACAAGATTACTCAATTTAAAATAGATTACTCCTAATTTCAGCTCTTAAGAACTAATTGTTTTTTCAAACCACTTAAAGATAAAAAGCAGGATTATTAAATCAGAGCATTATGAGCAAGGTTCAAATAATCATGCTTCGTTTCATTAACAACATATAGTGAGGCCTAGAAATTTTACTTTTGTCAAATTTGTCACATATTATGGCTTTAGGGCAGTTCTTCAACATGGTTTTGATGATACAAAATCTACTGGATAGTTCAAATAAGAATATCTTCATAAGAAGTGATATAAATGAAAGTATGTAAAATAATCTTTTTTTTCTTTTTTTTTATTATTATACTTTAAGTTCTAGGGTACATGTGCATAACGTGCAGGTTTGTTACATATGTATACTTGTGCCATGTTGGTGTGCTGCACCCATCAACTCGTCAGCACCATCAATTCATCATTTATATCAGGTGTAACTCCCAATGCAATCCCTCCCCCCTCCTCCCTCCCCATGATAGGCCCCGGTGTGTGATGTTCCCCTTCCCGAGTCCAAGTGATCTCATTGTTCAGTTCCCACCTATGAGTGAGAACATGCGGCGTTTGGTTTTCTGTTCTTGTGATAGTTTGCTAAGAATGATGGTTTCCAGCTGCAAGTCAGGAAACAACAGGTGTTGGAGAGGATGTGGAGAAATAGGAACACTTTTACACTGTTGGTGGGATTGTAAACTAGTTCAACCATTATGGAAAACAGTATGGCAATTCCTCAAGGATCTAGAACTAGATGTACCATATGACCCAGCCATCCCACTACTGGGTATATACCCAAAGGATTATAAATCATGCTGCTATAAAGACACATGCACACGTATGTTTATTGCGGCACTATTCACAATAGCAAAGACTTGGAATCAACCCAAATGTCCATCTGTGACAAACTGGATTAAGAAAATGTGGCACATATACACCATGGAATACTATGCAGCCATAAAAAAGGATGAGTTTGCGTCCTTTGTAGGGACATGGATGCAGCTGGAAACCATCATTCTTAGTAAAATAATCTTAATAGAATAAATAAAAACAAGTGTCTCTGTCTAGTCTACCATATTGTAATAAACAGTAAGCCTGGAAAAGGATAAGACACTGAAACACCTTGTTAATTGGATCTCTTTCAACCTTGCTCTTAAAAATCAAAAAGAATCAAAAAGAATGCCATTTTTGAGGAAGGAAAGGAACCATTTCATTCATTATTCAAAGACCGAAAATTGTCATGGCCAAAATGGTATCTAGTGAGGATCTGTAATGATGAGGCTGGAGACTTATAACTTATACCTTATAATGTACAAGGGAGTCAAGTACACAAGTATTTCAGTAATACCTTGTTACTCATGAAATTCACCTTACTGGTAAACTAAATTAAATAATGTTTCAAATAGTTCAAAGTTTCTTTTGAGCTGTTATCTTTAAAGAAAAAAGAAAAAGCAGACCAGGGAGGGTGGTGTGTGCCTGCAGTTCCAGCTACTTGGGAGGCTGAGGTAGGAGGATAGCTTGAGACCAGGATTCGGAGGCTGCAGTGCACTGTGATGATCATGCCTGTAAACAGCCACTGCACTCTAGCAAGAGCAACAAGGCAAGACCCCTTCTCAAAAGGAAGGAAGGAAAGAAAGGAAAAGAAAGGAAAGGAAGAGAAAAGAGAGAAAGAAAGAAAACTTGTAAATGGAATACAAAACAAAGTTAGTAAAATGTTTACTGAGTTAATTGACAAAGCTTGTTAAATACCATTGAGGCTTCTAGTGAAAGTGAAAACTGGTGTACAATCTTTCTGGAAATAATTTTAATAATACTTATAAATAGCCTTGAAAATTAGCCCAGCAGCTCCTTAATGACATGGTTCATTCCAGAGTGGAGTCAGGGAAAATACAAGATGATGCTGAAAAACTCTGTGGTACCAGACTGTAAGGAAGTATTCACAAAAGGATGGAAGCATGTTTAAAAAACATGAGAGCTCTCAATTGACAGAATTCATTGAGAAAGAGTTCTCAATGTCCACAGATTAAACAATCTGAACCACAAAGTACTGGATTATGACCCAGAAAATAAAATAAATACCTTTGAGTCCATACTGAAATAAATAAATAATTGAATAAAAAAATGGAGAAGTAACAGGTCTTCTCTACAGATTTCCAATATCTAAATGCAGAAAGAATAAGAGAAATAGTCACCATGCTGCTTTCTTGATTTATTTTTCAGATAGTTTCCTGTTGGCATATAAAAATGCTACTAATTAGCATTTTGTATTTTGTATTCTGCAATTTTACTGCATTTATTTTCTAGCCCTAACAGTATTTTGGTGAAGTGCGTAGGGTTTTTCATATATAAGATCATGTAGTCTGCAAACAGGGACAATTTTTGACTTCTCATTTCCAATTTAAATGACCTTTATTTCTTTCTTTTGCCTAATTGCTCTGGCGAGGACTTTCAGAATTCTGTTGAATAAAAGTGGTGAAGTGGGCATCCTTATCTTGTTTTAGATTTCCGAAGAAAAGCTTTCTACTTTTCCCCTTTCAAGTATAATGTTAACTGTGGATTTGCCATACATGGCCTTTATTGTGTTAAGGTATGTTGCTTCTCTATCTAATTTGGAAGGGTTTTTATCACAAAGAGGTATTAAATTTTATCAGTTGCTTTTTCTGCATCTATTGGGATGATCATATGGTTTTTGTTCTTCTTTCTGTTAATGTGGTGTATTATGTTTTTTGATTTACATATGTTTAACCATCCTTGCATCCCTGAAATAAATCCCACTTGATTGTGGTGAATGATCTTTCTGATGTGCTGGGTTCAGTTTGCTAATATTTTGTTCAGGACTTTTTTGTATATGTTCACCAGGGATATTGGCCTGTAGTTTTCTTATTTTGTTGTGTCCTTGTCCGGTTTTGGTATCAGGGTATTGCTGGCCTCAAAGAATGAGTTAGGAGAAATTTCCCTCACTTCAATTACTGGAACAGTTTGAGAAGAATGGTATTTGTTCTTTATGTATTTGGAAGTATTCAACAGTAAAGTCATTAGGACCTGGGCTTTTCTTTGATGGGAGACTTTTTATTACTGATTCAATCTCATTACTTGTTATTGGTCTGTTCTGGTTTTCTACTTCTTCATGATTCAGTCCTGGCAGGTTGTATGTGTCTAGTAACTTATCCATTTGTTCTAGGTTTTCCAATTTTTTTGTTGTATAGTTGTTCATAATAATCCTTTGTGTTTCTTTGACCATAAGTTGAAATGTCTACTTTTTAATCTCTGATTGTATTTATTTGTCTTTCTTTTTTTCTTAATTGGTCTAGCTCAAGATTTATCTATTTGATTACCTTAAAAAAAAGAAATACCTATAAATAAATTTAACCAAGGAGATGAAATATGTCTAAAATAAAAACTATAAAACATTTAGGAAAGAAACTGAAGAAGACACAAATGAAAAGATATCCCATGATGATGATTTGGAAGGATTAATATTGTTAAAATGCTCATACTACTCAAAGCAATCTACAGAATTAATGTAATCCCTATCAAAATACCAATGACATTCTTCACAAAAATAGAAAAATATCTTAAATTTTGTACGGAAGCCCAAAAGACCCTAAATAGCCAAAGATATCTGAGCAAAAAGAAGAAAGCTAGAGGTATCACACTACCTGACTTCAAAATATACTGCAAAACAATAGTAACCAAAATATCATGGTGCTGGTATAAAAACAGACTCATAAATCAATGAAATGGAACAGAAAACCCAGAAACAAATCCATGTATTTACAGCCAAATTATTTTTGACAAAGGCACCAAGAGCACGCTTTGAAAAAAGCCTTGTCAATAAATGATGCTGGGAAAACTATGGCCACATGCACAAGAATGAAACTAGACCCCTATGTATCAACATATACAAAAATCAACTCAAAATGGATTAAAGACTTAAATGTAAGACCTGAAACTATAAAACTACTAGAAGAAAACACGTAGAGGAAATGCTTTATGATATTGGTCTGGGCAAGGATTTTCTGGATAAGAACTCAAAAGCACAGGCAACAAAAGCAAAAACAGACAAATGGGATTACATTAAGCTAAAAAGCTTCTGCTCAGTAAAGGAAACAATAAGCAGAACAAAAAGACAACTTAATTGGATAAAATATTTGCAAACCTTGCATCTGACAAAAGGCAAATATCCAGAATTTATTTAAAAACTCAAACAAATAGCAAAAAATTAAATCAGAAACTCAATTAAAAGCAAAAAATTAAATCACCTAATTTAAAAATGGGCAAAATATCTGATTACACATTCATCAAAATAAGACATACAAGTGCCTAACTAGCATATGAAGAACTGCTCAACATCACTAAGAATCAGGGAAATGCAAATCAAAACCACAATGAGATGTCACCCCCGAGTTAGAGTGGCTATTACAAAAAGAGAAAAACAAACAAACAAATGCTGGCAAGAATGTGGAGATTTTCTCACAATTGGTGAGAATGTAAATTTATGCAGCCATTATGGACAATATCCTCAAAAAATTAAAAATAGAACTGTCATATGACACAACAATCCAACTACTGGCCATATATCTAAAGGAAATGAAATCCATATGTTGAAGAGATATTTGTACTCCCATGTTTACTGCAACACTATTCACAATATCCAAAACATAGAATCAAATTAAGTGCCCATCAATGAATGAGTGGATTTAAAAATGTAAGCCAGATAGGCCGGACACAGTGGCTCACACCTGTAATCCCAGCACTTTGGGAAGCCAAGGTGGGCGGATCACCTAAGGTCAGGAGTTCGAGACCAGCCTGGCCAACATTGTAAAAACCTGTCTCTACTAAAAAACACACAAAAAATTACCAGACATGGTGGCAGGTGCCTGTAGTCCCAGCTACTCAGGAGGCTGAGGCAGGAGAATTGCTTGAACCCAGGAGGCAGAGGTTGCAGTGAGCCAAGGATCGCGCTACTGCACTCCAGCCTGGTCAACAAAGTGAGACTCTGTCTCAAAAAGAAAATTATATATATATATATATAATAAAAATAAAAATGTAGGCCAGGTATAGTGATGCACACCTGTAATCCCAGTGCTTTTGGGAGGCAGAGGCAGGAGGATTGCCTGAGGCCAGTAGTTCAAGACCAGCCTAAGCAACATAGTGAGACCTTGTCTCTACACTAAAAAAAAAAAAATTAATTAGCCAGGCATGGTGGTGCACACTTGTAGTCCTACCTACTCAAGAGACTGAGGCGAGAGGACCACTTCAACCCAGGTCCTTGAGGCTGCAGTGAACTATGATTGTACCACTAAACTCCAGCCTGGGTGACAGAGCAAGACCTTGTCTCTTAAAAAAATAAAAAGGCCAGGCATGGTGCCTCACACCTGTAATTCCAGCACTTTGGGAGGACAAGGCGAGTGGAACACCTAGAGTCAGGAGTTCCAGACCAGCCTGGCCAACATGGTGAAACCCCATCTCTACTCAAAATACAAAAAACTTAGCCAGGTTTGGTGGTGGGCACCTGTAATCCCAGCTACTCAGCAAGATAAGGCAGGAGAATTGCTTGAACCCAAGAGGTGGAGGTTGCAGTGAGCTGAGACCATGCCACTGCACTCCAGCCTGGGCAGCAAGAATGAAACTCTGACTCAAAAAAGGTAAATAAATAATAAATAATAAAAATAAAAATAAAAATGTAATATACACACACAATAGAGTACTATTCAGCCACAAAAAGAATGAAATCCTGTCATTTACAACATAGATAAACCTACAGAACATTACGTTAAGTGAAATAAGTTCAGCACAGAAGGACAAATACTGCATGATCTCACTTTTACAAGGGGTCTTCTAAAAGTTCACAGAAAATGTGTATTATAAGAAATTTGCATGAATTTCAAAAAAAATTGCACCAAAATAAACTCATACTAACTTGTTATAACACGTCTGATGAGTATCTAGAGGCACCTAGACAGACAAGACATGAGTTTGAAAAGAGCCCATATCAAAGCAACACAAATTCTGCTAAAATTGAACCAAGAACAAACATCAAATTTATGGTGAAACCTAAGTGGAAGAATGCTGAAATCATTGATGCTTTATGGAGACAATGCCTGAAATAAGTCAACAGTTCACAAATAGATAACTCATTTTAAGAAGGGAAGAAACAACGTTGAAGCCCACAATGGCAGATTATTCATATCAATTTTCAAGGGAGAAAATAATCTTGTTTGTGCCCTAATTGAAGAGGACCAATGATTAACAGCACAAGTGATAGCCAGCACCATAGCCATACCAATACTTCAGCTTACACAATTCTGACTGAAAAATTAAAGTTTAGCAAACTTTCAACTAAAACTGTGTCAAAATCATTGCACCCAAATTATCTGCAGACAAGAGCAGAACTTTCAATTAAAATTTTAAACAAGTGGAATCCAGATCCTGAAGCATTTCTTTGATGAACTGCAAAAGAGATGAAACATGGCTTTACCAGAATGATCCTGAAGACAAAGCACAGTCAAAGCAATGGCTACCAAGAGGAGGATGTGGTCTTGTCAAAGCAAAAGCAGACCGATCAATAACAAAGGTCATGGCATCGGTTTTTTGGGATGCTGAAGTCATTTTGCTTGAGGACTTTCTGGAGGGCCAAGGAATGACAACATCTGCTTGGTATGAGAGTGTTTTGAGCAAGGCAGCCAAAGCTTTAGCAGAAAAGTGCCCAGAAAATCTTCACCAGAGTCTTTCTCTACCACAACAATGTTCCTACACATTCCTCTCATCAAACAAGGGCAATTTTGAGGGAGTTTCAATAAGAAATTATTAGGCATCTACCTTAAAGTCCTGGTTTGGCTCATTCTAATTTCTTTTTTGTGTAAATCTTTAAAAAAATCCATAAAGGGCACCCATTTTTCTTCAGTTAATAATGTAAAAGAAATACTGCATTGACGTGGTTAAATCCCAAGACCCTCGGTTCTTTAGGGATTAATTAAATGGCTGGTATCATCACTTACAAAAGTGTCTTGAACTTGATAGAGCTTATATTGAGAAATAAAGTTTATATTTTATTTTTATCTTTTAATTACATGTTTCTACAAACCTTTTGAATTCTCGTTATATGTGGAATCTTAAAAAGTTGTTTCCATAGAAGTAGAGAATAGAATAGTGGTTACTAGAGGCTGGGGAAGGTAGGGAGAAGGGAATGATGGGGAAAAGTTGGTCAACGGGCACAAAGTTACAGTTAGATTGGGGGAATAATTTCTGGTA
The DNA here is from genome assembly GCF_007565055.1 of Rhinopithecus roxellana. NCBI lineage: Eukaryota > Metazoa > Chordata > Mammalia > Primates > Cercopithecidae > Rhinopithecus > Rhinopithecus roxellana. The sequence goes on from NC_044562.1 coordinate 103,113,536, forward strand.
TTCTATTGTACAGTACAGTGACTATAGTTAACACTTACGTATTGTATATTTCAAAATAGCTAAAATCAAGGATTTTGAATGTTCTTATAATAAAGAAGTAAGTGTTTGAGGTGATGGATATGTTAATTACCCTTATTTGATTATTATACAATGTATACTTGTGTCAAAACATCGTGTCATACATATTTATAGAATAAATACATATAATTATTATGTGTTTATTAAAAACCAAATAAAAGTTTTAAAAAGTCATGAGGCAGACACCTCCATAAGTGAAACAGGAAATATTTACCAATGAATAGTGTGCAAAAGTTTGAGGAGAAATAGGATAGTCACAGAGTCTCAAAATATCTCCACAAATATATTATTACAAAGGGAAACTTTCTTGACTTTTCAATGGGAAAAACACAGAAGATAACACCGTAATCAAAGTTAATGTCACCAGAAGTAAGATATGTATATCCTGATATAATGAATGGAAAATGGAATATCACTTCTACAGTATTATTGACAAACAATGCATAACCTCAATCTAACTATGAAAACCTCAAACAAGGCCGGGCGCGGTGGCTCAAGCCTGTAATCCCAGCACTTTGGGAGGCCGAGACGGGTGGATCACGAGGTCAGGAGATCGAGACCATCCTGGCTAACACGGTGAAACCCCGTCTCTACTAAAAAATACAAAAAACTAGCTGGGCGAGGTGGCGGGCACCTGTAGTCCCAGCTACTCGGGAGGCTGAGGCAGGAGAATGGTGTAAACCTGGGAGGCGGAGCTTGCAGTGAGCTGAGATCCGGCCACTGCACTCCAGCCCGGGCGACAGAGCGAGACTCCGTCTCAAAAAAAAAAAAAAAAAAAAAAAAAAAAAAGAAAACCTCAAACACAAATTGAGTAACAATCTCCAAAAAACTGACCTGTACACTTCAAGAGTGGCAAGGTCGTGAAAGAAAAAGACTCAGTAACTGTCACAAACTGGAGATTAAAGAAATGTGATATCTAAGCACACTATGGTACTCTGAATTGTATCATGGAACAGAAAATGGACACTAGTGAAAACACTGGTGATATTCGAATATGGTAGTTTAGTTAATATAATTGTATCAATGTTAACTTTCTAGTTATTATCATTAATAATACTTATGTAAGATGTTAACAGGGTAAGGTGGATGAAAAGTATATGGGAATTCTGTACTATTTTTGCAAGCATTCTGTGAGTAAAAATAGTTAAAACATGACAAAATTAGTTTATATTTACTTTTGATGCCTTCTAAACTATCTTAAAAAATCAAGTATTAATTTTATAATTAGAAAAAGAATTGCACTGTATTATAATTATCAACTTATATTACTGACATACTTCTATATTATTGTCAAATGGATAAATCAAGTTATTGAGTAAGCATTATTGAATCAAAGATTGAATTAATTGTGCATATCAGATAATGATTTTCATTCAAAAGGAAAACTATTAAGCCAAGAATAACAGCTACTGTTATTAAGTCATTAGTCTAAATGATATAATATGTATTTTTTCATTGCTTCTCATAAACCAGGGAGATAGATATATTATTACCATTCCTATTTTATAGGTAAGAAAAGTAAGACTTTGAAAACCTAGATAACTTGCCAAAGTTGACATACCTCCTAACTGAAACCTTTAGAATTTTCCAACTTCAGTGTCCAAACTCTTAACAATTAATGTCTGCTAGTGTTGCTGCTTAATCTATACTCATGATATATTTAACAAGGAGTTCCATGCACTTGTCTCTGTGACAGCAGCACAAAAATTATCTAAAATAAGCTGCTTTCAAGAATCTAGCCACTGATTGAGACAACAAGTTATATGCATTTGCATTTAAGTAAAATAATTTACATAAGATGCTTCTCAATTTACAATGGAGTTATGCCCTGATAAATCCATTGTAAACTGAAAATTTCATAAGTTAAAAGTGCATCTTCCATATATGGCATTTTCCATTTACAATGGGTTTATCCAGAGGTAACACCATGCAAAGTTGAGGAGTATACTGAATGTCCATAGATTTTGTACCATGGTAAAGTTGAAAAATCATAAGCAACCAATCATAAATTGAAATCATCAGGATATATATACATGTATATACACAATAGTGCAAAGTAATAGGTAATATGCTAAATAAGTAAATAAGCACTTAATTTTTCTACCCCATTATGATTTATTGGTAAAAAGGCTGTTTTGTGGCAAACTTAGTCTCCCAGCATTCTTATAGTTAAAATAATTTATAAATATATGATGATCTTTCTATTTTGTTGATATTTAAGGCAAAAATTCTCAAGATTTAATGTACATAAGAATCACCTAGCAGTTTTTTAAATGCTAGTGTCCTTACTACTACCCTTTAATATTCTCAGACTGTCGGCTTAGATAAGGTCTGGAACTTGAATTTTTAACTAGCCCTCCTGACGATTCTGATGCAGGTGGTCCTCAAGAGTAAGGTTTTCAATAATCCCATTGTTTAGGAAAAAAATACCAAATTTTTATATTTACTATAAGTGCTCTGTCAATTATATATCACATGTTTTTAACAGACATTTATATCATAAAGTTATACTACAAAGTACATGGTTATACACTCAAATAACAAATTATATTATACCTTAAGGGTGTGTATTGCTGCTGACTCTGTGTTGGGTTTGTTGTGTGTATGTGCTGTTTTTTTTTTTTTTTTTTTTTTTTCATTTTTAAACCACATTCATATATCTGAAAAAATCAGAAGCATTTGGAGAGGCTTATTCCCAGAAAAGCTTAAATATCAACAGAAATTCACCACTTTATGAAAAAAGCAGTGTGGATCTAACAATAATGAAATGTGCTTCCTAAGCAGAGATATGTTTTGATCCCATCTGGCAGTTGTTATATACCTACTTTTCATGTCACTTGCTTTCTGAAATTTGACTAGGTCATCATCTTCGGTATCAAAGCCTCATTACTCAAAAGGGGGAAAAAAGACACTAGAAAGAAATAGCCTTCTCTAAATAATTTTGGTTTTCCAGAATTAGCAAGAACAAGTGGAGTTACAAATAAATGTTGGAGGCACTCCAGCAACCTAGCACATTCAATATGAAATGGGAAAATTCTGCCTTAAAAACTTGCTTATTAGATCCTTAGAGCATAATTTTCATGATGAATGAGCAAGTCTTGCTGATGTTGGTACAGGGACTTTGTCATTAATTCAAAGCTATACCAAGAGTCTTTGGCTATAATATATCCTCACTCTATCCAACTGAGTTTGTATATTAATCTCCATTTTCATCTTCTGAGAGCACCTCTTGAGTTCTGAGCTACTTGGAATTCAGCATGAATTTGGTATTTAAGCTCAATGTAGGAACCATTATATAAATGGCACTTCTGCATTTTTTGTGTTATTCTTGCTATATTGCATAGAAATTTACACTAAGACAAAACTACAAAATATTGCCATAAGAAATTAAATATCTAAATGCAGTGTGACTCAAGTGAAATAGTTATCTCTCTCTCTGGTACATAGAATGCACCACATATTCTCTTAACTCAGCTTTGAAGATATATTCCAAGACCTCTAGGTCTGCAAATAACCTGAAACCCTGACCAGTCTCAGCATTATCTTGACAAAGAGAAGCAAATTTGTAGCAAAGAATTTCTTGTGGGGGGTGGAAGTTATTTTTATTTTGTGAATATTTTATTTGCCCTCTTCTCATAAGCATTTTAGATCCTCGGCCTTCTCCTTGGTTCATGATAATGCTAAACAGTAACTTACTTTTAAAATAATGTTTTGAAATAAAATTTGCATAACATAAAATTCACCATTTTACAGTGTGCAATTCATTGGTTTTTAGTATATTCAGAGTGTTGCGTAACCATCACCACCACGTAATTCCAGAACATTTCCATCACCACAAAAAGAAACTCTGTACCTATTAGCAGTCACTCCTAACTCTCCCCTATATCCCAGGTCCTGGCAACCACTAATCTACTTTATGTCTCTAAGGATTTGCCTATTCCAGACATTTCATATAAACTGAATCATGAAATATGTGTCCAAAAAGACCTGACATTTTATAGCACCTTGTAGCAGAGTACTTTCATATTTTATTGGAGGGGAAGATGTGAAAGCTCATTTTATAATGGAATTCTTTTTTATTGTTTAATTAGCCTTAAGGAAGACAAGTTACTTATTAACTAGATAAAATATTTTCAAATCCTAGCTTAGCACTTCTTAGCTATGTGAACTTGGATAATTTACACAACTCTCTCGACCTCAGTTTCTCATCTGCAAGGCTGGAAAACATTAGCAACTTTTCAGGATTATCATGAGGATTACAGATGTTTGTACCTATCATGAGTCTGAGACAATATCTAGTATTACTTTACAAACATTGCCTAATTTCCACTTTAATTTGGAACTCAGCTATTGATGCTATGATAGTAATAGAGACTATATAATAGTGGAAAGAATGATAAGTGAATAATCAAGAGATTTGGACTCTAGGCTGAGTTCTGCCACTAACTAGCATCTTAAGTAGCATGCCCTTAAATATATCTCTTTACGTCTTTGATGTCCAGCTCCATCATCCATAAATTAAGGAGCCAGTCTAAAATCTAGACTCCAGTTGATCTCTACAGTCCTCTGGTCAAAACATATATGAAGCTATCTATTAAAAATGATGGTGTCAATAATGAATAACCTCCCAAAACAATCTATGTCAGAAAATAGAAGGGAGGAATACTCCCTAACTCAGTATGTGAGGCCATCACCCTAATACCAAAATCAAACAAAGATATTATAAGAAAAGAAGACTGCAAACCAATATCCCTCATAAACATGAATGCAAAAACTCTCTACAAAATATTACCAAATCAAATCCGACAATACCAAATGCTGGTAAGCGTGTGGAGCAAGAGGAAGTTTCATTCATTGCTGGTGAGAATACTAAGTAGTACTGCCACTACTAAAAACAGCTTGGCAGTTTTTTAAAGTACTAAATACTCTTATACAATCCAGTAATAACATTTCTTAGTATTTACCCAAAGAAATTGAAAATATGTCCACACAAAGATCTGCACATGGATGTTTATACCAGACTTATTCATAATTGCCAAACTTGGAGGCAACCCAGATATTTTTCAGTGGATATATGGATAAATAAACTGTAGTACATCAAGACAATGAAATATAATTCAGTGATAAACAGAAATGAGATATCAAACCATGAAAATATATGGAGAAAATTTAAATGCCTATTACTAAATGAAAGAAGCCAATCTGAAAGGGCTATGTACTGTGATTCCAACTATATAATACGTAAAAAATGCAAAACTATGAAGAAAGTAAAAAAAGTCAGTAGTTGCCAGGGGGTTAGTGGAAAGGGAGGGATGAATAGGCAGAGCACAGAGGATCTTTAGGGCAGTGAAATGACTCTGTATAGTACTATAATAGCGGATACATATTATTATAAATTTGTCCAAAACTATAGGATGCCCAACACCAAGTCCTAATGCAAACTGTGGATTTTGGGTGATAATGTTTCATCAACTGTTTTTAAATGTACCACTCTGGTGAGAGATCTGGTTAATAGCGGAGGCTATGTATGTGTAAAGGGCAGGGGATATAGGGGAAATCTCTGTACCTTCTGCTTAATATTGCTGTGAACCTATATCGCTCTAAAAAACAAGACTTATATATATATATATATGTGTGTGTGTGTGTGTGTGTGTGTGTGTGTGTGTGTGTGTGTGTGTAATTCCATAAAAGATGCCTAATTATTCCCTTTTTCTAAAAAACAAAAAAGCAGTACACCCCAAAGAGTATCTGAGACAACTGTTTGTGGTGCGAGAATATATTAAAACTTCAATTTAATTTTATTTTACCTAAAAATAAAACATAAAACTTAACTAATATTTACTATATAGATTGACAATGGTGTCCTCACAGGAAGTCAAGTGATCATTGTCATGTGTCCTATGTGATATGAGAAAGGAAGAGGTGAAGTCTTTCTCACAGAAGGGCTGAGAGGGGCATCAACATTTCTCCACTTACTTGCGGCACATCATAATGCACTGCAATCTATTCATGCCCAGTTTGGATTTCTGAAACAAGCATCACTCAAGGTTAGAAAGAAATGGCAGTATCATTGTATTCTGACCATGCTCTCTGACTCTATTTGAGTTCCAGACCCTGGCCCAGATATTTTCTAACTCTTCATCATAAACTAGCCCACTTCCTAATCTGATCTCAATATTTTATCATAAACATAATATTAATAAAGAAGTAAACTTAATTCCTACAGCCTTCAGATTCTACCACTCATTCCCAGCCTTAGCATTCTATACATATATTTTATTTCTATAGTCACTCACCATGCTGGAGTAACAATTCAAATCATGAAAGTAGAAATGAGGATTAATTTCTTATACTGCATTTTGCCTCCTACTGACTATGAGGTGTAGTGAGCATGTTTTCTTTAAACTCAGATTATAATTTAAATTTCAATTCAAATTGAAAAGAAAAAACAATATATTACTTTGACATTTTAGTCCCATTTTCCTTTCCCTGATTTAATAATATTAAAGACCTTTTATAACTTTTTTCCACAAATAAAACAATTCAATAAACTGGGCCACTTGGAAATATGGAATTAGCACTTTCTAAAAGTACTAAAACCAATCATCTATCCTATATTATCAAATTACATTTTAAAAGTGAACTTTACTGTAGTTTTATACCTTAGGGAAATGTTATAAGTAAGCTCAACTTAAGTCCTTTTTCAGACATCAGAATCTTAGAAGGGATCCAAAGTGAACTCACTATAGATCACCCAAGATTAAATGTCATGAGATATAAATATTTGTTATATATTCTCCTGGAAGCTTCTTCCATGGCCTGATAATTTTTAAATTGTTAGGTTACTCCTAAAAGCAAATTCAACATTGAATATCAAACGAAAATGTGAAATCATAATGCAATCCTAAATATTTGGCTTCATACTTTTAAAAGGCTAATTCCATCCTTACTAAAACGATATCACCATTATTACTGTTACATATATTCCCCATATACATCCATCTCAAAAAGGTTATAACAATTATTAAACATTTGAGGAGAAAGCAGCAGTCTCTTAAAAAGTTAAATAGAGTCCTATTTCTAGTCTAGCTGGAGTGTGAGGTTTCACCTATATAGGGTGTTTGCCTGCCTTATTTATTGCTGCATCTCCAGCACCAAGAATGTGATTGGCCAACAGTAGGCACTTAAGAGAATGCATCTTTCTGGCACACTTTTTCTATAACTTCAGACATAACAGTCAGTTGCACCAAAACCAGACTATACACTTAGCCAACAAGAGTGAACGCCCTAACCCTTGGAGTGATTAGAGTCTACAAAATGCAATGATGGCTTGTCCAGCAAAAGGAAATTGTCACTGAAGCTTCCTAAGAAGCACTGGGAAAAAAAGAGAAACATGTCTAGGCCTCCTCTGCCCATATCCTTCAAATGTACTTTATATATACTATACTAAATGGAGGTAAACCCTGGGAGGCTTAATGAGAATCTGTTCCTCCATCACTTGAGTCAGGATTAATACATTCACTCATCTGACATTCTTATCCTTATTTTTCTTTCTCTTTCATTTCTCTAGCTTTCTACCTCTGACTGCTTCTGTCCCATATCTAATATTGGCTTTTAATGCCTGTCCAATTGGCTCTCCAAGCATATTGCAAAGTTTTCATAATAATAACTAAAGAACTCCACCTCCCACCTCCACTATGAAGAGTCTTTTCCAGTTCTCCATCTTCCACTTTTCCTTCTTAGTAGACAGTACTGACAAGCCACTTTTCATAAAATCCTGAAACCTATGCATCATCTCAGTATCTATAATGAGATGAATATAACAATAACATATTCATTTACAGCAAGATTGACAATGACAATAGCAAGTAAGTTTTATTGAACACTTACTAAATGTCAGAAACTTCATATAAGTTATTTAACTTGCTCATTCTAAAACTCAAGAGATATATAGTAACATTCCCTTTTCATTTTTCAGTTGAAGACACTATGACTTACAACTTTCCCAATATCATTTAACAAATAAATAGCAGTATTGGGCCTTGACTGTGTTCTAAATATTATGCCATATTGCCTCTCACATAATTATTTGCAAAGTCGTCTGATTAATTTTCTAAAACAAAGCCCAAAGCTCTCTTCCAAGCATAAAAACTTCAGTCCAGGAACAGATCATGTTAAGCCTGGTTAAGAATGTAACGTAAAAAATACTGAATTTTTTAAAAATTTCTGAACTAGTTTCAGATGACCTAAATTCTAGTCCTGGTTTCATCACTGGGTGATCCTAGACATGTTATTCAGAATCCCTGTACCTCAATTTCTCACCGTGAAAATGAAAATAATAAAATCTGCTTTACATAACATGTTTGTTTTGAAAACTAAACAAAAAAAAAAAAAGATTTTCATAAAAGCAACTGGGGGAGTTGCTATACAAATATAAAACTGGACCAGTAATTCAGCATCCTCTCTAGCCCATCGGGCTTGTTTTTCTTGTAATGATCTGCTAATATGATTCTCTTTTACCATTAAACTGTCACCATTTTGTACTGACCATTAACCCCATGGCATGCAAACTTTTGACTCTCGCTTTCAAAAATTTCCATCAGATGTATTGTAGACCTTTTCTGGAAAGACTTTTATTTTCTCTGCTTTTTTAAGCTATAAATTGGTTGCCCATCTAGCCCAGTAATGTCATCCTCTTAAATTCCTCTAGTTAATCCTCATTTGGTCCTAAACCCTTTAACTGTTCCCCACAAGTGACAATCCATAAGCCACATCAAACTGCTTTTCTAGGACAGGTTTCAACACCCCATCCCACCCCCACTGCCAGCCAAAAAAAAAAAAAAAAAGAGTTGGGGGTTTCCCTAAACCTTCCCTAACCCCCATACCACGATTCCTGTATATAGTTCCTGTCTCATCCAGGGAATAAGAGTTCCCTGATATTCTTAACACTATTTATTCTGAATACTAACAGAATCCTAATTCATGTATTTGTTCAAGTTTGGGAAGATGGACAAATCTTTTACACTTTTTTTTTTGTAACTCCACTTTGATGCCACAAAGAAATATCTCTATTTTTAGGCAGGCAGGATAATTGACAAACTTCTTTCTCCCGTTCCCTTTTTCCCGGCCCCCTACCCCCACGCTGCCCCTGTCATCTATTGAGACTCTATTCTTGGTGGTAACTCCTTGCATTCTTCCCATCACTCTGCTCCCTCCCTGCTCAAACCTGGCGTCCGCAGGAAAACTGGGCATGCTCAGTCGCCACAGTTGATTCCGAGGATGCAAACTGGAATCTTTTTGCAGCATGTGAGCCCGGCAGGAGAGGTAAGGCCCTGAAAATACAGTGGCCCAGAATTTGCCCACTCCTCCTACGGAAGCATTTTGTTGAAAACCTAGGAATGGACTCGGAAATGGACAGCTCACCGCCAGTCCCTTCCGTGCAAGGTGGGTCACCAACCTTAGTAACAGGGAGCTGAGAAACAGCCCCTCCGTCTGGTTTGGTGCAGGGAGGGGATTTCTGCTGTGGTAGCACTGATAGATGGCTGGAAGCTATGACTGTCATCTCTGTTGCATCAAGAAAATACTGGGTTTTTTTTTTTTTCTTTTTCCTTAAACACAGCAACAGCAGCTGCTCCAGACTGAAAAAGATGTTGCCTGAAGATCTCTAAAGTCTGCGAGCCAGACAGAGAGATTGTGGAGAGGATAGGCAAATCAATCACTTATTCAAAAATTAAATTTAGGGAAACAGCTTAAGAACCCAGAGATAAACAGATGGGCTATTACCAAATGACAGTTCAGAAACCTTTCTGATATTCAAATCTGAATTGTGTGTCTGTCCCTCAAAAATGCATACCTTCTTTGTATAAAAACCATTACACATTTCCCTTTGAGAAAGAGACTGAACACACACACACACACACGCACACACACACACGCACACACACACACGATCGTCCTGTTCTTTCCCCTGGTTTCTGTGGAGATTAAATCTTCAGAGCTGCAACAGCAGCAGATTCCCTCACCTCACTGCCTGGGGATGAGGCAGGGGGAGGAAACTGGACAGGGATTAAACATGATAAAAGGGGGCTTCTTTGCAAGGGCTTAAACCAGTACACAGCCTGAGAAACAGAGAGATAAGCAGTAACAGGCAGGCAGAGAGACACATAACTGCCCCTGCTGCTAAAACCTAGCCATTTCTTCAAACAGCAGCAAACATGAGACATTTCATCACCGTAGTGCATCCATATTGAGAAGGGGGGGGAGAATCGTGTGCTTTGCTTTATGCATTTCAGTCTCCCAAGATGGGAGGAGACCCCTGTCCATATGTCGTAGGAGCTATCCACCACCCCAAAAGTACACTCACTTCACCTAGCTAGCAGACCACTTGCCTAACAGATTTTGCAGCAAACACGGTTAATCTATGTGATAGCAGGTTGTCTCTTACCGTAGGCAGCAGCGGCTCCATTTGGGCTCCCTGGTCTTTAATCTCCATGTTTTGTAACGCCTCTGGAATAAGCACCTTGCTCTGCAGTGTCTTCAGTGTCTTACACTCAGCCCGGCACTCGCTCTGCTTAGTATTCGGATCAGGTAGCTCTGAAGCAGGAGGCAATTGCACACTCCAACTCAACGGAGTCACATGGCTCCTACTCACTCGGGCTGCTGGCCAGGTTTTGCACTGAATGCCTTGGATCCCTGGGCCGGTAAGAGAGATCCCCCAAGCCCTGTATCACTGCCCACACCTGGCTACTAGCATAAAATACAGCAGACAATGCTACAAGTCTAATGGGCATTAAGAATCTCAGCTAAGATGCTTACTTTTCATATAGACTAGTCCAAGTTGGCCTCCAACCAAATCAGTCTGATTTTGACACTTTGAAGTAACTCACTTCATTCTCAGAACCCCATAGGAGACATAATTCAAGCAAGATGATGTCAATAAGGTTTACTAGGTGTTCCGCTCTGAGTACCTGGGGGCTTTTAAAACTGATAAGATGACCTTAATATTAGCATATCTTATTGAGGCTGAAGTATTCACCACCAACGACAACAAAATCAAGCATTTAAGTCACTGTTGACTCAATAAGGATTGGACAGATATTTTCAGTATTTTAAAAGTGAAAAACTTAGGTAAGTTATACATTATTAAAAATAAAGTATATGTTTTTCTATGATTTCCCAACAAAAATAACAGAGAAAGAAAATATTTTGATAGCAGGAATGATTAAGATACTAAAGCACTTTGAAAAGACAATGAATCTGAAAAGAACAGCCCAAGCATATATCTCTTTGCCAGAAGTCTCAACAAAATAGGGGTAGGGGATTATTTAAATAATCCACAGAAGAAAAGACATGCTCTTTCGTAGGAAGAAGTAGTTGGTAAGGATCATCAAGTGACTACACATATTTCCTAAAACTGATTATAGATCTAGAGTATTTTAAGTAATGAAGCCCATATATCACTGAACTCCAGACTAAATGTATGAAGGTTACAAATGAAGAGTAATAAAGAACTTTCAGGGATTGAAAGAGGGTGACTAAAAATTATTGACATAGTTTATCTTAAATAAGAAAAATTTTACCAGATTCTAAAACCTTTAATAAGCAGAAATGAATAAATTATTTTAAGCAATACACCAAAATTTCCCATAATGCTCATTGCAAGTGGAATTATGGATAACTTTTATCTGCTTTCCTTCTCAATACAATTCGTTACAACAAGCTTCTAATATTTTTATAAGGAAACAATTATTTTTAAAACCCTAATGATTAATATATTTAAGTGGCTACTTTGTGCATAGCATACTCAGTTGATACCAAGGGTTTACATAACAAGATATCTGACTAGGAATTTACTGATATGGGGGTCAATTTTATTTTCTACCACAGACTGATGAATAAAAGCTACTTTCCCATTCAAGTGACCATAATCAACAATCACAAACAATTTGTTAGCATAAAAATAGTAACAAATTCAGAAAGATTGTTTCTATCCCATTGAGAAGCCTATGTTGTCCCACTTATATTTCTTCAAAATTAATTTAAATATAACTAAGAAAAAGTCTGCCCCTTAATTCCAAAAGTCAAAATAAAAGTTAAATTATATTTAAAATTACTTTTTATGAATATTTTCCTAAATGTGTATTATTTAACTACAAAGGTACTTTGCTGGAACAACCATTGCTTGAGTGCTTACAATATGACAGAGCTACTATTTCTGCCAACATAATAGGACTTAGCCAGGGTTGCAACAGCAGACAGTCTACTTCTAAAGATCAAGAAAGCCTATGGATCTAAAGTTATCTGATCCAAGATGCCAACTACCAGCCTAGCACAACAAAGTGGAGAAAGAGAAAATGATCCTCATTTAATCTGCTACCTATCTAATAGAATATATTAGAATTAATGCCCATGACCTGAAAGAATGCATCCACATAGTAAATAAGTCCCAATGAAGAGGATATGTATAAAACTAATAACTCCTAGGAGGAAAACCATCAGTAGGTAGTGAAATTTTTACTAACAAAATCATGGAATTTTACAGCTCAACTTCTCCATTGATTTTCAAACTCAGAAAGTGAAGAGAAACAGATGGGAACAGGAAATACAAATTGCATGAACAACTTTTTCTCAACTACATATTATCTGCCTTGGAGATTCTGCTATGTCCTTGGTGGGGGTGAGGAGAAGAAATAGGTGAGGATATACTTTTTGAAAAATATTTCCAGGTAAATATTATATTTCTTCCAGTCTGGAGCTCTTTCCACTACAGTAAAATTTCCTTGGATCCGAGATGATAAAAATAGGTTCTTGTTTAGCCTGATCCTATTTAGAAATCCAATGAGATTCTATTAGTACAATTTGACAGCAATGATTTCAATCATCACATTAAAGTAATGCAAGACTGAATCTGTCCAAGGAACTAAATGTTCCAGACACCCTACTGGAATGAGACAATAGTCTGATTTTCACTCAGTCAGTCCTACTATGTGTGAGGTACTATGCTACTTGCTGTCATACACAGCAGTATTAAAGTGGAATTTTTCTCTCTGAAGAATGAAATAAAAGTAGGGATCGGCCACAAGCCAACCATACAGACAGAGGAATAACAGAAAGCACTAAACAGAAGAGCCACCTTCCTGTCCAGCTGCCCAGGTTGTGACCAGTAGGAAAGGAATACAGCTACCATGGTGTGCTTCCTTCCTTGATCTTTCCTGTATCTTGGGACTCTTGCTGACCTCAAATTTTACCAATCCCTTAAGTATGCAAGTCAGTGTGGATTCCATGTACTTTCAGTTCCTACCCCCTTTTGCTATTTTAAGCCCCTGGTGTTCAGATATGCACATTAACATAATGTTTGTCTTAGAGAAAAGACCATCTACTATTGATTGTATTGGAAGAAAACACTGGATTCTAAAGGTATTGCCAACACTGGTATTTCAAGAAAACACTTTCAGTCCTGGTGGTATTGAGTTTCTGGCTTAGATCTGAAAGTTCTTTGCTTTGGCCCTTTTTAACAAAAAATAACTAAAGCTTAGGTTGCAATGAGTTCAGAAATATAGTCTGAACAGTAATACTATGTTAGTGGTAATATTACCAGTTCAAGAATAACATTTCAAAAAATTACTATTTTTCACATATGAAAATGCATCATTGCACTACTTATGTCATTTATTTATGTTTCATTCCTTTGTATCTCTTATCCCTTGAGACCTATACAAATGTTCTCAACAACTTAAAGCATTATTTTGAAGATTTGTCAAATACAGTCGACCCTTGCCAAATACAGATGACTAAAGTTTGTATTAAAACTATTAGTGATGTAGGGGTTAGAGGCACCAAGCCTCTGAGCATTTGAAAATCTATGTATAACTTTTGACTACCCCAAAACTTAACTACAATAATGTTGACCAGAAGCCTTAATAATAACAGAAATAGTCAATTAACAGATATTTTCTATGTTGTATGTTTTATATACTTACAATAAAGTAAGCTAGAAGAAAGTGTTAAGCAAATCATAAAGAAGAGAAAATATACTTACTGTTCATTAAGTGAAAGTGGATCATCATCCTCATCATCTTCACTTTGAGTAGGCTGAGGAAGAGATGGAAGAGGAATATTGGTCTTGCTATCTCAGGGGTGGCAGAGGTAGAAGAAAATCTACATATAAGTGGACCTATGCAGCTCAAACCTCTGTTGTTCAAGGGTCAACTGTATATCAATACAAAAAGTATTTTGTTGAATTGGACCAACTCAAGAAATACCAAAAACACTTTCTTGACAGCTTAAAAATGATGGCACTTAACCATTAAGAAAAAGGGTAAGAATGCCCATTCTAAAACCTGGCATATCATAAGGAACTTCTTTATATAATACTAAAATGTAAAGGTGTCAAATGACACTACGTTTTTACAGATGTTCTTGGACTCCAACCCGATAGTGACTCTGGTCATCAACTATGAAAAGGAATATATAAAATAAGTAATTAGGGACCCCATTCCAACATCGGGCTAATGTCCCACTTCTCTTAGTTCATGACTGGTTTTTCTACTTCTGAAGATTGGAACAAAGACCTGATTTCCACTTTCTGTCTCAATTTCCTCCTACAGGGAAACTCATAGAAGGCCTACTCTCTAGTTCTAGATGGCAGCATCTTAATTTAATTTAACTCAATTCAATAAAAATTTGAGTACCTACCATGTGCTAGCAACTATACAGAAACAAATAATAAGACATAGTCCCTGGACTCAAGAGATAATTTAGAAGAGAACAAAGATCACATCATTCAGCAAGGTGCTATTTAATTTTTTAAAAATTCTGCAAAAATCAGAGGTAGGCCAGAAAACAAAATGACTAACTTTTAATAGCATTTTTCTCACCTTTACTACAGAGATTTAAAATCCTTAGGGGATTTGTTTTTATGGAAAGATCTAATTTTCCTTTGCTTGTTATATAAACAAGAAATATATGCATGCCTCAACTTATTACTTCTCCAATTATCAGCCTTTAAGCCTAATTATCACTGTCTTTGTTAAATGGTCCACAATGTGTCATTTCTATTCCTAACTTGAAAATAATCAATATCACACTTATAGAGTTAATCTTATAACTAATCCTTAACGTGTCCTTTTCTATCCCAAGTTATGAAAAATTACACTAAAATAAGCATTATTCACATTGTTCTATGGGTAAATTTTAGTATACATTCTCAAATAATGACAAACAAGAAAAATATTTGTGTTTGTGATTGAGTTTGCATTCTGCCTGTCAAAGAAAGATGGCAAATGCCATATGGGAAAAATATAAGAAAAAAATCAAAATGTACCTATAGAAGGGGCACCTGTTCCAGACTAGGGTGGAGGTATAAAGGTATAAAGTGGATTATAGGAAAGAATAAAAGTATTCTGGAAAGGAAGAATAGCATGTTCAAGAACTATAAAAAGTTGTCTATAACTGAAACACTGGATATATCAAAGGATGTGGCAGGAAAGAAGGATGAACATGAGGACAAGGACCAGATTACAAAATTCCATATTTGCCATACTCAGGAGGTTGGCTTTATTTTATAGGTGATAGAGAAGCTCTTTAAAGATCTTAAACAGTTAGAAAGATCACTTAAGTTATAACATGAAAAATGTTGAGGCAAGGTTGGTGGCAGGGAGACTAGCTAGTAAGCTAATAAAAGAGGATAAGAGCCTGAGCTATGAAGCTGTAGTGATGATGGATAAAAGGAAATGGTCCCAAGAGATATAGGAGGAAAAATAGATGTGAATTGCTGACTATTCAGATGCAGTGAATGAGGAAGAGAAATATGTCTAGGATTCTGGCTTGTTGGATAGTGGTGCTGTTAAACAACACACACAAATAAAAAACAGTAAAAGAAGCAATTTGAGAGAACACCTGAAGAATAGTATTTTGAAAGTAATCACAGTGGTTATGAATATAGGCTTTGCACTCAGAAATGTCATTTAATATCCATGTGACCTTGGGCAAGTCACAAGGATATTAAATGACCCTGAAGACTGTTTCTTTATCTATAAAACTAAGGTAATAAAAGAACCAACTTAGAATTGTTCTGAGGGTTAAATCAACTAATCAAATAAAGCATTTAGAATACTGCCTAGAAAAATGGTAATCCCTCAACAAACTGTGGCTATTAACATTGTTTAATTGAGTTTGAGGAGGCTAGAGAATGTCCAAATGCAGACTGTCAGAAAAGAGTTGGAAATATGGATTTGGGACCAGGAGAAATTCTAAGTACGGATGGTGTTTCTTTAAGAGGTTATATAGAGTTAGAATAACACAATGAATGGATTTCTGAGGAAACACCAACATTAAAAGGATTTCTGACTCTGTATTGATGCACTAATTATCCTAAATTTTTGTTTCAACCATTGTTGGGTCACAGTTTGTAAGTCTACAAATATTTTTTCCAATAAATCAAACGTCCAAATCCTTTATAAGTATTCTTACAATCTATCCTTATGGTTTTTATTTGTATAAATCTGTGTTAATGTACAATCGTCTATTTCAATTTTCCTAGAAAACTTTAATATCCTTTAGAGCAAGACTCAATAGGGCTCCATATGTACTAAAACACTTCTTCACTGATACAAATATCATCCACATATTATGAGGAGCTATTCATGATTTCTATGTTCATGTACAATTTTGACTCCTGTTGAAGAGCTATTGGGACTCACTGGCAGGTTAGCTACAGAAAAAAAAATGTGACAAAAAGTGGGTTTGGAAGAAGTCCTTGTCCTTTGGCATCTGTCTGATGGCACCACTTGCCACAATCTCAGTCAGAATTCTCCTACATTCTAATCTAATAGTCTACTTCTTAGCTTTAAGGTCCTCATTCACTTAAATTGTCAAAAGGGGCTTCTCTTGGTAATATTTCCTTTCCACTTTAAAGATATTAAGAGAGAACAACAGAGCTTTCTCAAGAAATTCAATACTTTTAAGGCCTAAAGCAGGGGTGATCACAAAGATAGGGATACTAGCCCTCAAAAAATATAATGCAATATTCAGCAAAAGAGACAAAGAATAATATAGGAAAAATGAGGAACAGCTGAGTTAACAAGTGAGCAGTTATCATACCCCAAGATGTCACTGCTCCACTTGACTCTGGGGTCTATAGAAGAACTTGTAAGATCAAGAGCTCAGTCCATGCTATATCATTCCAAAACAATTCTCACATTAATAAAAAGGAAGATCTAAAAGTGAAATGTGCTATTTAATTTAAGTAAATTAAAATCACACAAAGCAAGAAAGAGTGATTGTAAGACTAATACTTTATTGTTTTAATATGTCATTTTATTTTAAAATTACAGTTGAATCTAAAAGCATTATATTCTCCCCCAGTAAACCAGGTCTGTAGAAAACAAACCTATTCAGACTATTACTGACTCAATGGAAAAATTATCCTAATTAAAATAAAATTTATTTTTCTTCAAAAAATTATTATTTAAGCACTTTTTATGTGCCAGACACTTAATACTCACTGTCCTGGGAACTGGGGATATAGTAGGGAAATAAAACATTCAAAAACACTAGTTGGAGGAAGGGAAATGAGGCAGTCAAAGAATAAATAGGCATATGAGCAAAACATGTAACATGTGAGATGATGATAAGTGCAATGAAGAAATACAAGTCAAGAAAGGAGAAAAAGGAGTGTCCCTATTTCCGATGTTAATTAAGGTGGCCAGAGAAAAACTTGCTGCGGTGACATCTGAGTAAAGACCTGAGGGAAGTGAAGTAGTGGTCAATGAAGCTATATGGTTGAATCGGTTTTCCAGACAAGGAGAACAAGTAAGAAGAATAGACAGAAGTGTGTAAGGGAGGAAGCAGAGAAACCAGTAAAAAGCAAGAAATGGTAAAGTCCTGAAGCAGGTGAGAAATGGTAGAATTGTGGATGTGTTTCTGCAGGTAGAGCTAACCATATTTGCTGAAGGATGCAATGTGGGATACAGGAGAAAACCAGAAATCAAGGATGATGCCAAGGTTTTTGGCCTGAGAAAGTTGAAGGATGGCATTTCCATTGCCTGAGACAGATGAGTACTGAGAACTTATATGTAGAAACAAAAAAGTTGTTGGGGACTTTCACAAGAGCTGTTCAACAGAGTGAGAGAGGACAATTTAAGAGACAATAGGATGAGAGAAATTGGAGTATCAACAACTGTACTCCAGAAGATTGGAAAAGAGGAACAAAGAAAGAATTAGGGCAGGAGGTAGAAGGAGAAATGGGCTTAGAAAGAGAAAATAGTTATTGTTTACTTTGCAATCTACACAAGTAAAATGAAAATATGTAGATTATTTTGTTTTCTCAGGTTGTTTCACCATATCCTCTTTGTGTTTCTTTTTACTTTCCTGTGAATAGCAAGTTAATATAACAATTACTATTGGACTCGTTCAAGTCAAATTACAACAGTATAACAATAATGTCTCAAAATACTTCAAGAACAAGTACAAAATAAGCAGCAAATCATTTTTAGCAGCAAATCTTTTTTTTCCACTAAAACATCCACTGGGAAAAGAGTTTAGTGGTATAATCAGCAATAAATAAGAGTTATTTCCTTTATTAAAAATGCCTGATTACATAAGAAGGACACAAATATTTTTAAATTGTATTATGGTATCAGTTCTCTCATCATGAAATTTTAATTCCTGTGGTCCGGTAGACATAGATCTGCTGGAGACAGGAAGCGAAGAATGCCATTCAGCTGAACGAATGAACGAACCATTATGGTAAACCAAGTATAATTCCCAGAGTCAGGTCAGGACATCAGGGATAACAACAATGCAGCTCTCTTCATGAAGGCATGGAAGATTTTTTAGGTGTGTTTTTCCACCAAGAGGGAAAACAGATAGTGATTTGGGACTTCATTCAAAAGATTCCACTAACATCTATGTTCTATGATTGTATAGACTAAATCTGTCTTGTTCCCTGTTTTCCCAGGGTCTATCATGCTGCTGAATGCATAATAGGAATTCAATAAAATTTCTCAATAAGTGAATGAAAGCATGCAAAATCAGTTAAATGAATAAATGAGTGAATGCCACCTTAACTCTATGGAACTATAATAGATGATAAATCACAGGCATACTCAAGAGTCTCATCTGATAAATTGCTTCTACAATAAATAACCACCACAACTTATTCATACCGCAAATATAGAACACTTTAAAGACTACCCATATGGTATCTATTTTGTTTATCCAAACAAGATATTATTACTGACCTCATTGATATGCCTGGTGAAGAAAAACTTAGTTTGGTCTTGTTCATTTTATAAAACTAGCACAGGGGGGTTCCATCAGTTGCTGTTCTTAAGAATAAGACATATTTTGAGAGAATCATCATGAGGAAATCTGTAAAGTCATGATAAATATGAATGTTGGTGTTGAAGATTCAGATGTGTAATGTTTAAACAATGTAAACTGAATTCATCTTTAGCCTGACTGTGCCCTGCTAGAACAAGAGAAAGATGTCCTACATATCCATTCATGTTAACCACATAGTGTTATTTATGAATAAATAACACAGACTTTTAGAAGTATAATATTCAGTATTTCCATCTTCTTGTCTGAGTAATGGAGATTCAACCATACTTGTGGGTGTGGATGAGAATTCCTCTGAAAGAATTCTGTCAGCCATCATGGGGCAGCCTTTGGAGTGGGCATGAAAAGGAGTTTCTCTGAAATAATAGTTGAGGACTTAGGACTCTGGGTCTGGGATTCCTATAGATTCTCTTTGGTGGAAACTGAGCTTGCCCTGACACGTAATGCCACATGGGAGCAAATTCATATGAGGAAACATAGCTTGGAGAATTATGAGACTGTCTTTATTCATCACTACATCTCTGGAATAACAATGATTGAGAGTATGGACAGCTGGTAGGGTTCATAAAGAACCAATAAGACAGATTAATGGAACATATTAAAATTCCTTTGGTAGTCTCACACATTAACTCGGTGAAGGAAACTAGTAGAAAAAAACTTAACTAACCTATCTATGGGATGAAAATTTGTAGTCATATTTTGGATCTCATACTGAAAATGTATTGTTTTGCCAATCATGAAGATCAGTCCTTTCCTTCTAGAAAATGTCACACCTAACCTTTCATTCAGCCAGACTTTATTGGTCAGGGATGGGCATCTGATCCCATGTGTACCAATCAGTATCAGTGCTCTTTCCCTGGATTCTTCCACTTGATATGAGACAGATAGTCTCCTAACCTCTCTAATAGAGGAAATGTTAAGTTTTAGAGCAGGTAGAGACCATGTCTCTCACTAGAAGAAAAATCCCTGGGGGACAATGAATCTAAATCACAGAAAATAACTGAGGAGAAATGTAATAAGTGACAAATAATAATTATTGCTGAGATCTAAACACAGTCCAGCACTTCCTGTGGTTTGATCACCAAAGCCAATAATCCTTTCTCCTAAGCTAATTAAAACTGGATATCCATCTCTTACAATCAGAAGAATCCTGCCTAACAGAGGCATTAAGGGAAAGTGTCACTTCATTTTATTGCCACAGACTGGAAAGGTCTAGAAACATGCTGATTACATTTTTATAGGAAAACTGAAACTCAAAGAAATTAAGCGTCTTGCCCTCCCCCAATCCCCAGTCAAAATGACCAACAAACAATTCTGATTCCAAAGCCAATCCCCCTTCATTAACCATTACCCTATGAAAAAATTTCTATAGTATGGGCATCTTGATAGTTCTGGAATATTTATAAAATATATTCCAAAGACTTGACAACTGATGGGTTTGGAGTTTGAAGAACTACATTATCTAGCAAATGGGCTAATCTTACAAAACTGATTAAGTTTCTATTCAATGCAATTTTCTAATGAAGGATTGGCAGTACACATCATACTTGACCCAGAAGCTTTTTATTCTCAATAAATACTTATTACTTGTTTTTCATTCTGGAAGCTTTTTATTCTCAACAAATAGTTATTCTTTTTATATTCCTCAAATACTTATTTAGTGTGATAACCCTGCACAAAGATAAAACACTAAACCTTTCTCAATTTTTTTCTCCCCAAAAAATAAAAAATAAACAAAACCAGTGCTCTGTGCCTATGAGCCACTTGGGAATCTTGTCAAATGTAGATTCTAGTTTGGTAGGTCTGAAATGGGACCTGAGAATCTGTACTTCTCAAAAGACCTCTGGTAATGCCAATACTGCTGGTATACAAGCTACATTGTGACAAGCCAAGTTGTAGATACTCTGGGAAATAAAGCAATTAATGCATGCCCGATTTTTACCCTATGCCAGATTCCTCTGCCTCCAGATCTTTGAATGGCTTGCTACTTCTTACTACTCAGGTCTCAAGCTGAAAGTCAGTCCTCAGAGAGGTATTCCCTGAACACTCTCTAAACAACCCAAATCTGAATTTGCATTACTCATTTTTTTATTTACCATCTGTTTCTTCCTAGAAAAATATAAGCTCCACTTCCACTTCCAGCCATTATGAAGTAACAGTGACCCAATTTACCCTACTGCATGAAACCATTAATACATAACACCTGGACAAAATATATGAAACAATGGTTTTTGGACATTTGACATAAAGGAATGCATAACAGTAATCCCTGAATGCAAAAAACAAACTGAGCTCTCTGAGTGCCCCAGTTGCTATGCCTGTAGTACAAGAAAAGGAAATCCAGACAGAATTTGATGCTCTTCTTGAGTTGAAGAGATGAAGTTGGGAGTCCAGACAGGCCCAGGTTTAACAAAGCAGATACCAAAGAAGAGAGAGATGCACAAAGAGAGAGATATGCAAAGGATCTCTCCAGTCTTCAGCTCCATAATGCTTAACACTGGTATATGAAGAAACTACTTGAATTGGGGTGGAGATGGGGCATAGAAGAAATCACTTGTATAGAGCAAAGGAAGCAAAGGAATTATCATAATCCTCAGGACTCAAGCAGCGCCAGGAATACTAATGTTCCCATCAGCCCAGTGGAAAACCCTGCAAATCACAGGACATTGGCTAGACTACTCAGAAATTTATTGCCTCAGGAATAAGGAAAATGAGGCCTAGTTTAAAGGCTTCTCTGTTTCTAACTAACCAAGCCTAATAGCAATGTTTGAAAAGATCAAGCTACTTCCAAGTAACTTAACAGTATCATGAAAAAAAAAAAAAAAGCTCAGGAATATTTATAGGAACAAAAGAATTTTCAGTACTCAATAGCGTACAATGCACAATTAGTCTAGTAACTAATAAAAACTTATCTAGCATACATACTGCCTAAAGCAATTTATAGATTCAATGCTATCTCTATCAAACTACCAATTACATTCTTCACGAAACTAGAAAAAAACTAATCTAAAATTCATTTGGAACAAAAAGAGAGCCCAAATAACCAAGGCAATCCTAAGCAAAAAGAAAAAAGCTGGAAGCATCACACTACCTGACTTCAAACTCTACTACAAGGCTACAGTAACCAAAACAGCATGGTACTAGTATAAAAACAAACACATACACCAATGGAACAGAATAAAGAGCCCAGAAATAAGGTCACACCCCCTACCACCATCTGATCTTCAACAAAGCTGAAAAAAAACAAGGACGGGGGGAAAGGACCCCCTGTTAAATAAATGGTGCTGTAGCCATATGCAGAAGATTGAAACTGAATCCCTCCCTTACATCATATACAAAAGTTAACTCAAGATGGATTAAAGACTTAAATATAAAACTCAAAACTATAAAAACCATGGAAGACAACCTAGGTAATATCATTCTGGACATAGGAACGGGCAAATATTTCATGACAAAGACACCAAAAGCAATTGCAACAAAAGCAAAAAATGGCAAATGGAATCTAATTAAACTGAGGAGCTTCTGCACAGCAAAAGAAACTATCAACAGAGTAAAAAGACAACCTACAGAATGGGAGAAAAATTTTGCAAACTCTGCATCTAACAAAGGTCTAGTATCCAGCATCCATAAGGCACTTAAATAATAAAAAAAAAAAAAATTAAAAAGTGGGCAAAGGGCATGAACAAACACTTCTCAAAAGAAGACATACATGTGGCCAACAATCATATGACAAAAAGTTCAACATCACTGATCATTACAGAAATGCAAACCAAAACTACAACGAGATAGGATCTCATACCAGTCAGAATGGCTATTACTAAAAAGTAAAAAAAAAAAAAAAAAAAAGACAGGTGCCGTTGAGGTTTTGGAGAAAAAGGAAAACTTATACACTGTTCATGGGAGTGTAAATTAGTTGAGCCATTGTAGAATATGGTGTGGTGACTCCTCAAAGACCTAAAGACAGAAATACCATTCAACCCAGCAATCCCATTACTGAGTATATACCCGAAGGAATAGAAATCATTCTATTATAAAGACACTTGTATGCATACGTTCACTGCAGAACTATTCACAATAGCAAAAACATGTAAACCACCTAAATATCCATCAATGGTAGACTGGATAAAGAAAATGTGGTACATATACACAATAGAATACTATGCAACCATAAAAAAGAATGAGATCATGTCCTTTGCAGAGACATGGATGGAGCTGGAGGCCATTATCCTTAGCAAACAAATGCAAGAACAGAAAACCAAATACTGCATGTTCTCATTTATAAATGGAAGCTAAATGATGAGAACACATGGACACAGGGAGGGGAACAACACAAACTGGGGCCTTTCAGAAGGTGGCGGGTGGGCAGAGGGAGAGGATCAGGAAAAACAAGCAATGGGTACTTGGCTTAATACCTGGGTGATGAAATAATCTATACAACAAACCCCCATGACACAAGTTTACCTATGTAACAAGCCTGCACTTGTACCTCTGAACTTAAAATAAAAGTTAAAACAAACAAATTAAAGAATATGTAAATAAAGGAAGAGATATTCCATGTTCATGAATCAGAAGACTTTGTTAAGATATCTTCTTGTTAAGATGGCAAATGTTACATCTTACAAATCTAAGGCAATAAATCTAATTGACTTCTTTTAGACAGAAATTTTAAGGCAATTTCTATCAAATTCCCAGGAGGCTTTTTTGGCAGAAATTGACAATGCAAACCTAAAATTCATATGAAAATGCAAAGGAAACAGAATATCTAAAATAACACAAGTAGTTTGGGGTAGGTACACATCTTAATCTCAAAGCTCACTCTAAAGCTACACTAATCAAGATAATGTGGTACTGGCATAGGAAGATACATTAGATAGATAGATAGACAGATAGATAGATAGATAGATAGATAGATAGATAGATAGATAGATAGATAGATAGATAGACAGACAAGCCCAGGAGTAAAGTAAACTTTCACATTATATACAACACATACTTCTTATAAGGTACAAGACAGTTCAATGGGGAAAAGAGGGTGTTTTCAACAAATCATTCTAAAACAATTAGTTATCTACATGCAAAAGGACTAATTTGAACACTTGCCTCATGCCATACGCAAAAATTAATGAAAAATAAATCATATACCTATGTGTAAGAACTGAAACTACAAAACTTCTTAGAGGAAAACATAAGGGTAAATCTTCATGACTTTTGGTTAAGCAACAATTTTTAGACAGGACACCAAAGAAAAAATAATTTTAAAAAATGTAAACTTTTTGTGTTTCAAAAGACACTATCAAGCAAATAAAAAGACATGATCTAGACAGACAGAAAACATTTGCAAATTATAGATCTTATAAGGGATTCATCTATAATCCATAAAGAACTCCTAAAACTCAATAATAAAGGACAAAATATTTGAATCGATATATTTACCTCCAAAAAAAGATATGCTAATAGCCAGTAAACACATTAAAAGATGTTCAACATCACTAGTCATTAGGAAAGTACAAATCAAAACCACAATGACATACCAGTTCACATCCTCTAGAATGGCTATAATCAGAAAGACTGATAATAAGGTTTGGAAGGCTGTGGAGAAATTGGAGAACCCTATATTGCTATCGGGACTGTAAAATGGTGCAGGCACCTTGAAAAAGTCTGGCAATTTCTTAAAATGTTAAACATAAATTTACCATATAACCCAGCAATTTCAATTTCACTCCAAGGTGTACATCCAGAATTTTACCAACCTAGGTAAGACAATTAGGTATTTCCCCCAAAGTGAAAACATCTATCCACAAAAAAATGGTATCCAAATATTAATAGTAGCACAATTCATAGTAGGCAAAGGGTGGAAACAACACAAATGCCAGATTACAACTGATACATTATAAACAAAAAGGGGTGTTCCAATGTAATACTTTTTTATAATAAAAAATGAGGAAGTACTGATACACAGTACAACATGAATGAACCTCAGAAACATTATGCTAAGTGAAAGAAGTCACATACAAAAGACCACATGCTGTATGATTCTACTTATACAAAACATCCAGTAAATTCAAATCTAGAGACAAAAAGTAGATAAGTGATTGCCTAAGACAGGGTGGGAATGACTACAAATAAAAATGAAGTTTCTTTTCAGGATGATGGAAACATTCTAAAGTTAGAATGTGGTGGTGGTTGCACAGCCCTTTACACTAAAAATCATCGAATTGTATTCTTAAAAGTGGTAAATGTATGGATGCAAATTATACCCCAATAAAACTGTTCAATAAAAAGCAAAGACAAATATAAAATAGATCTGACAAAATACAAAACCTTAAGGAGGTTATCAAATGACCATCACTACAAGAAATTAACTTAAAGGGAACTACTCAAAAAGAAGGAAAAATATCAGACGGAAAAGTAGATCTACACAAAGAATCAAAGTACTGGGAATGGTCAATATGTGGTATGTGTAAAACAAGATTTTTCTTATTTTTTAAAACTTTTAACAGGTAACTGTTTAAAGCAAAAATATTATCAGTGTCATATGGAGTTTATAACATAGGCAGTAATAAATATATGACAAAACTAGCACAAAAGAGAATAAAAGGAAATGGCAGTACACCATTCATTGTAGGTTCTTATCCAATATGTCAAGTGAAAAAAATATTATTAGAAAGTAGACTGTGGCATGTTAAAATATAATTCATAAATGCTTAAGCAAACACTAAAAACAAAACAAAAAGCATAGTTTAACAGTCAATAAAACAGATAAAATATCATCATAAAAATTACACAATCCAAAATACAGGAAAAAGAAAGGGAACGAATAGGTCAAATAGAAAAAAATAGCAAGATGGTTTAGGTATACTCCTCCATATCAATTACACATTTATTATAAAGTATTTTGTTAATCTGATACATACAATTTCCTCCCTTATACCTGCTTTTTTATTCCTAAAATATGCCCAGCACATAGCAGACAAGTAATAAATATTATGTCGAATGACAGCTGAATGATTTGAAGAATGGCCGACGGATAAATACAAATTTCAAAGCCACTCATATGGTTTTCTGAGAGTTATCTTTTAAGAATGTAGCTCCTTTCTGGGATGAAATAATAAAATATATAATTAAGAAAGAATTATTAATTTTGTGAACTGTCAAAAAATCTTTAACTTCTGTCTCAGACAAACTTCAGAAATATGAATTTTTAAATCCACCCAGGCAAAAAACAATTAAAAAGCAAAGGAACATATATTCCCAATAGTATTTAGAATGTGGTCTTATATGCTGTGGGCACCTTCTTTATTCCTGCTAGACTGAGTCATTATTTTCTACTTCTATTAATACCAACAAGTATTATAAAAACCAAAACTTGAGACTGGCATTTGGTTTAATGGGAAGGTTATGAAAATCATCACCTTTTATCAAAAGCATGCTTCAAAATGAAAGTCAGCTATTGCCATTTTGGTTCCTATGAATTATCTGTCTAGATTAAAGTATCTGTCTTAATAGTACTTCATTATCTTGTTCTGCTAACTTGTCTGCCTAGTTTCTGGTCTTCTGCTTTCCCCCAATGTTCAACTGTTTTATCTATAAACCTGAATTCTGTTTGCCTCCCTGGTTTCAGATTCACTTCTTCATCTGGAGTCTCAATTCATATCTGACTCAAAAATTCCAATTATCTGCCTCCAGGCAAATTATCTAGTATACCCAAATGCTAAGCTATCCCAGTCTCAATTCTGTTCTGCTCCCTGCTGCTTAAGCCCAAATGAATACTCTGAAACTTGTACCCTAAAATCCATAAAGAAATGAAGTCGGTTTAGCATTAAGTATCTACATACAAATTACATTTATATTAAGACTAGAAACAAGTATTCAAGAACACTGAGCTAGAGTCAACAATC
The DNA here is from genome assembly GCF_007565055.1 of Rhinopithecus roxellana. Classification (NCBI taxonomy): domain Eukaryota; kingdom Metazoa; phylum Chordata; class Mammalia; order Primates; family Cercopithecidae; genus Rhinopithecus; species Rhinopithecus roxellana. The sequence goes on from NC_044562.1 coordinate 103,140,853, forward strand.
ATTTTCTGTCACACACAGTTTGAAAACCAACTGTACTCTCACACAACCTCGTTTAAATAACCCAAATTTTGTTAGCACTCATCTCAGTTGTTTTAGCTAGATCTCAAATGGATATATTCGTATATGCTAGAGAAGTGTACAGATTGCTGCATGTGCCATGTATACCCTATATATATATACCATCATCTCTTGAAATTATTATATGTGTCAATTAACAAAAGCTAAGGGAAAATATCAACTGAAAAACATATTTTAATATGATTACAAGATTTTATTTTTGGTTTACATGTAAAAGCCATACATACTTTAATATGTAATAACTCTCTGGGAAATACTTGGGCTCCAGTAAGATTTAGTGACTGTAAGTGTTTACATATTTCTACTTTTCAGCACAAGTTTGTGATAATATATAAACTATACTTTGAATGTTATGTGCAGTGTTCAGCATTTTACACAGTAAGTTCACTTCCTGTTAAAAACATTAAAAATATTATTTTAATTTTTCATTTAACAAGTACAATATTCATTAAGCAACTCTCAAATAGTTAATATGAAAGCATATGGATCAGTACACTACTAAACTGTGAGAAATTAAATGTTATAACCCCAAGAATTGCTTTATGAATAACACTTTAAATGTACATTCCCCTTTAACATAAAATACATGAATAGGTAACTAAGACCTAATGAAATAATCATATTTATAATTCAGCATAATAAGAGTTTTTTTATTTGGCTACAGCTTATATAATACTATAGAGCATATTTGTTAATCTCCTTTAGTGAGACCCAGAGACTATTTACTATAGAAAACACAATTTTTTAAAGCACAATTTAAAGATTAGGATGAAGAGGAAAAAGTGGCTAATTCATCCCAATAAATTTTGTAAGAAGTTCAGGCATCTTATAATCAGAATACTCTATTAAGGTAAAAGTCATATAACATAAAAGACACCATTTTAGTCATCTTAAAGTGCATATTCAGTGGCATTGAGAACATTCACAATGTTGTGCAACCATCCACCAATATCTAGTTCCAGAACATTTTCCCCACCCCAAAAGAAAGCCCATGCCCATTCATCAGTCAGTCACTCCTCATTCGCCCCAAACCCCATGGCCTAGCAACCAGTAACCTTTCTGCCTCTATGAATCTGCCTATTCTGGATATTTCCTACAAATGGAATCATACAGTATGTGGCCTTTTGTGACTGGCTTCTTTCAGTTAGCATTAAGTTTTCAAGCTTCATTCTTGTTGTAGCATGAATTAGTACTTCATTCCTTCGTATGCCTGAATGATATTGTGTTGAATACATATACTGTATTTTGCTTAGCCACCCATCTCTTGATAGATATTGCGGTTGTTTCCACTACTTGGATATTGTGAATAGTGCTATGAACATTCATTTACAAGATTTTGTTTGAACATCTGTTTTCATTTCATATGATTGTTTACCAAGGAGTGGAATTGCTGGATCATATGGTAACTATAAGTAGGACTTTTTGAGGAATTGCCAAACTGTTATCCACAGAAACTGCATGATTTTATATTCACACCAGCAATGTATGAGGGTTACAATTTCTCCACATCTGCACCAACACTTATTATTTCCCGTTTTTTAAATTATAGCCATCCTAGCAGTGGAAAATGACATCTCATTGTGGTCTTGATTTACATTTCTGTAGTGACTGATGACTCGCCCATTGTACATCTTCTTGGAAGAAATGTCTATTTATGACTTTACTCATTTTAAAAACTGGGTTGTCATTTTGTTGTTGGGTAGTTAGTGTTTTAACATATTCTGTATACTAGTTCCTTATCTGATAGAGGATTTGCAAATATTATCTCTGAATCTGTGGGTTGTCTTTTACTTTCTTGATAGCGTCCTTTCATGAACAAAAGTTTTTTAATGTTGATGAAGACCAATTTGTTTTTTTCTTGTGTTGCTTGTGTTTTTGTTGTCATATCTAAGTAGCCAAAGCAAAACACTAGGTCGTGACGTTTATTCCTATATTTTCCTCTAAGAGTCGTATAATTTAGCTCTTACCTTTAGGTCTTTGATTAACTTTAAGTTAATTTTGTATATGGTATGAAATAAGAGTCAAACTCATTCTTTTGGGTGGGTGCAGTGGCTCATGCTTATAATCTCAGACCTTTAGAAGGCCAAAGGTGGGTGGATCACTTGAGTCCAGGAGTTCAAAACCAGCCTGGGCAACATGATGAAATCCCATCTCTACCAAACAAACAAACAAATCATTCTTTTTATCAGAAACATTTTTATTGAGATCATGTTCATGTAACATAAAATTCACCATTTTTAACTTTTAAAATAGTTTTTAGCATATTCACAATGTTGTACAACTACAGCACTAATTCTGGAAAATTCCATCACCACAAAAAGAAGTCCCTCTCCTAATCACTGGCAACTACTAATCTCTAATTTTGTTTCTGTCTCTGTGGATTTGCCTATTCTGGACATTTCATATAAATGGAATCATACAATATATGGCCTTGTGTCTGGCTTCTTTTATTTAGTATAATGCTTTCAAGGTCATCCGTGTTGTAGTGTATAGCTATTTCATTTCCTTTTTATCAGTGAATAACATAGCATTACATGGATATACTACATTATATTTACATAATCATCAATTAATGAACACTTTGGTTGTTTCCACTTTTTGGCTGTTTTGAATAATGCTGTTATGAGAATTTGCAGACAAGCTTTTAGCTAAAGATATACTTTCCTTTGGCGAGGGTATGCCTAAGAGTAGAATTGCTGGGTCATATGGTAAGTCTACATTTAATTTTTGAGAAACTGTCAAACTATTATTCAAACTGGCTCCATCAGTTTAAGTTGCCACCAGTAATACATGAGGATTAAATTTCTCAAGAGTTAAATATCATTCTTTCATAAGTGGCTATCTGGTTGCCCCAGCATATTTATTGAAAAGACTATTCTTTCTCTATTGAATGATTTTGATACACTTGGTCATCTTGTCAAATAGCCATATATGTATGTGTGAGTCTATTTCTACACTCCCAATTTATTACATTTGTATATACATATGTCTATTCTTATATTAGTACCACATTGTTTTGATTTCTGTAGCTCTGTAGTAAATTTGAAATGTGAAAGTATGGGTCCTCCAACTTGGTTTTTTTCAAGACTGTTTAGGCTATTTAGAATTCCTTGTAATTCTATATGAATTTGAGGATCAGTCTTTCCATAAATGCAAAAAAGGCTATTGAAATTTTGATAGGGATTGCAATGAATTGTGAAGATCACTTTGGGAAATATTGCTATAGTAGCAATATTGTCTTGCTCAAAAGTATTCCACTGAAATGAGAGAAAATACATAAGAAAAAGAATAAATCCATAACCATGTTACAAAACAGGAAAGAATGAATGAGAATGGATGAGAAAATGTGAGGATTTCTGGAAGCCAAAAGCTAATGGGATCAAAAAAAGAGAGCAATCAGAGCAGAAAAACCACAACCAAAGTAGGTGTGGCTGAGAGCTGCTGAGAAGGTAGCATCCTTAAAGATTTTCAAGAAAAATTCTGGGTTAACAATCCAAGCAAAAGCTGACTGTAGACAAGCCAGCATTTCTCAAACCTGAATATGAACGCAATGCACTTATTTCTTATTAAGTATGGTTCTTACTAAAATACAAATTCTGAGGTGAGACCTGAAATCCTGCAGTCCTAAAAAGTTCCTCCCATGTGATAGGAATGCTACTGGTTCACATATAACACTTTAAGTCTGAATGACTAATCCAGTGCACATTAAAATCACCTGGGGAGCTTTTTAAAAAATTCCTCTCTGCAGGTAACAGGCCTTACCATTTAAATCAGAATATAGAAGGATAGGAACCAGGCATAGGTATTTCTTAAAGACCCAAGGTGATTCCAAAGTGCAGCACAATTTGAGAACCACTAGACAAATCAACAGTAAATTTAAAGACTGTCTGATATATGCTGAGTAAGATACACTCTTCTCATCTCCCTTCTTGTGACACAAGGTGATTTTCACTGTGATAAAGCTATGATAGTTCTTTAAACAAAGTGGAGATCCACCAGATTAGTAGGGGCAGGAAGAAAGGAGAAGGCACGGCTCCTAATCTATATATAACAGCTGGAGAAAGAACCAAAGCAGAAACCGAGAAAGTGGCTCCAAATCATGACAAAGATTTGGAAAGAGGTACACACTCAAAAATGAAAGACCTTAAAATGCTTCATCTCCAGAGAAAAGCCTTCTTTGTTAATACTTCTTGCCCACTCTCCAGCAACATATATGACTGCAATTGATCCTGATGAACATATTTGTAATACACTACTGACAAAAAAATTAGTGTCTAATCTAAAATAAAAAGGAATTGCTAAAAGAGCAAAACCCAATTTACAAAAAAAAAAAAATTGGCAAAATCCAGGAATTTCTCCAAAAATGAAACACAAATGGCCTGTAAATATAAGAAAAGCTGCTTAGCCTTGCTAGTAATCAAGTGAATGCAAAATAAAACAAGGTAAAATTTCATATCCACAACACTGGCAAGAAAAGGTTTAATGGAAATTACCAAGTGTTGGGAAGGATATGAAGCAACAGGAATTTTCATTCTTTACTGCTGACTATGGAAACTGACACAATCATTTTGGAAAACAGTGTAGCTTTACCTAGTAAAACTGAACTTCTTAATATCGTATAATCCCACATTCCATTGTTAAGAATATGCCTTACGGATCCTAAGCAAGATGGCAGAAGAGGAACAGCTCCAGCCTCCAGCTCTCAGTGCGAGCAACACAGAAGACGGGTGATTTCTGCACTTTTCAACTGAGGTACCAGGTTCATCTTACTGGGGAGTGCCAGACAATCAGTGCTGGTCAGCTGGTGCAGCCCAACCAGTGAGAACTGAAGCAGGGCGGGGCATCCCCTCACCTCGGAAGTGCAAGGGGGAAGCGAATTCCTTTTCCTAGCCAAAGGAAATTGAGACATACAACACATGGAAAATTGGGAACTCCTACCCTAATACTGTCCTTTACCAAGGGTCTTAGCAAATGGCACACCAGGAGATTATATCCCACACCTGGCCCAGAGGGTCCCACATCCATGGAGCCTCCCTCATTGCTAGCACAGCAGTCTGAGATCTAACTGCAAGGCAGCAGTGAGGCTGAGGGAGGGGCGCCCACCATTGCTGAGGCTTCAGTAGGTAAACAAAGCTGCCAGGAAGCTCGAACTGGGTGGACCCCGCTGCAGCTCAAGGAGGCCTGCCTGCCTCTGTAGACTCCACCGCTGGGGACAGGGCATATCTAAACAAAAAGCAGCAGAAACCTCTGCAGATGTAAATGACCCTGTCTGACAGCTTTGAAGAGAGCAGTGGGTCTTCCAGCATGGAGGTTGAGATCTGAGAATGGACAGACTGCATGCTCAAGTGGGTCCCTGACCCTTGAGTAACCTAACTGGGAGACATACTCCACTAGGTGCAGACGGACACCTCACAGCTCACACGGCTGGGCACACCTCTGAAACGAAATTTCCAGAGCAAGAATCAGACAGCAACACTTTCTGTTCAGCAATATTCTATCTTCTGCATCCTCAGCTGCTGATACCCAGGCAAACAGGGTCTGGAGTGGACCTCAAGCAAACCGCAACACACCTGCAGCTGAGGGTCCTGACTGTTAGAAGGAAAACTAACAGAAAGGACACCCACACCAAAACCCCATCAGTACGTCACCATCATCAAAGACCAAAGGCAGATAAAACCACAAAGATAGGGAAAAAGCAGGGCAGAAAAGCTGGAAATTCAAAAAATCAGAGCGCATCTCGCCTCCAAAGGAACACAGCTCATCGCCAGCAACAGATCAAAGCTGGACGGAGAATGACTTTGACGAGTTGAGAGAAGAAGGCTTCAGTTGATCAAACTTCTCAGAGCTAAAGGAGGAACTACGTACCCAGCACAAAGAAACTAAAAATCTTGAAAAAGAATGGAAGAATGGATAACTAGAATAATCAATGCAGAGAAGGCCATAAACGAACTGATAGAGATAAAAACCATGACACGAGAATTACGTAACAAATGCACAAGCTTCAGTAACCAACTTGATCAACTGGAAGAAAAAGTATCAATGGGAGGGATGAGCAAGATGGCCGAATAGGAACAGCTCTAGTCTCCAGCTCCCAGCGCAAGCAACACAGAAGACAGGTGATTTCTGCATTTTCAACTGAGGTACTGGGATTATCTCACTAGGGAGTGCCGGACAATTGGTGCTGGGCAGCTGTTGCAGCCCGACCAGCGAGAGCTGAAGCAGGGCGAGGCATTGCCTCACCTGGGAAGCTCAAGGGGGAAGGGAATCCCTTTTCCTAGCCAGGGGAACTGAGACACACAACACCTGGAAAAGTAGGTAACTCCCACCCCAATACTGTGCTTTAAGCAAACGGGCACACCAGAAGATTATATCCCACACCTGGCCGGGAGGGTCCCACGCCCATGGAGCCTTCCTCATCGCTAGCACAGCAGTCTGCGATCTAACTGCAAGGCAGCAGCCAGGCTGGGGGAGGGGCGCCCGCCATTGCTGAGGCTTAAGTAGGTAAACAAAGCCCTGGGAAGATCGAACTGGGTGGAGCTCACAGCAGCTCAAGGAGGCCTGCCAGTGTCTATAGACTCCACCTGTGGGAACAGGGCACAGCTAAATAACAACAACAACAAAAAAGCAGCAGAAACCTCTGCAGATGCAAACGACTCTGTCTGACAGCTTTGAAGAGAGCAATGGATCTCCCAACACGGAGGTTAAATGTGAGAACGGACAGACTGCCTGCTCAAGTGGGTCCCTGACCCCTGAGTAGCCTAACTGGGAGACATCCTCCACTAGGGGCAGACCGACACCCAACACCTCACAGGGTAGAGTACACCCCTGAGAGGAAGCTTCCAAAGCAAGAATCAGACAGGTACACTCGCCGTTCAGCAGTATTCTATCTTCTGCAGCCTCTGCTGCTGACACTCAGGCAAACAGGGTCTGGAGTGGACCTCAAGCAAACCACAACAGACCTACAACTGAGAGTCATGACGGTTAGAAGGAAAACTAACAAACAGGAAGGACACCCACACCAAAACCCCATTAGTATGTCACCATCATCAACGACCAGAGGCAGATAAAACCACAAAGATGGGGAAAAAGCAGGGCAGAAAAGCTGGAAATCCAAAAAATAAGAGTGCATCTCCCCCTCCAAAGGAGCGCAGCTCATTGCCAGCAACGGATCAAAGCTGGATGGAGAATGACCTTGACGAGATGAGAGGAGAAGGCTTCAGTCCATCAAACTTCTCAGAGCTAAAGGAGAAATTATGTACCCAGCGCAAAGAAACTAAAAATCTTGAAAAAAGAGTGGAAGAACGGATAACTAGAATAATTAATGCAGAGAAGGCCATAAATGAAATGACAGAGATGAAAACCATGACACGAGAAATACGTGACAAATGCACAAGCTTCAGTAACCGACTCGATCAACTGGAAGGAAGAGTATCAGCGATTCAGGATAAAATGAATGAAATGAAGCGAGAAGAGAAGTCTAAAGAAAAAAGAAGAAAAAGAATGAACAAAGCCTGCAAGAAGTATGGGATTATGTAAAAAGACCAAATTTACGTCTGATTGGGGTGCCTGAAAGTGAGGGGGAAAATGGAACCAAGTTGGAAAACACTCTTCAGGATATCATCCAGGAGAACTTCCCCAACCTAGTAGGGCAGGCCAACATTCAAATTCAGGAAATACAGAGAATGCCACAAAGATACTCCTCGAGAAGAGCAACTCCAAAACACATAATTGCCAGATTCACCAAAGTTGAAATGAAGGAAAAAATCTTAAGGGCAGCCAGAGAGAAAGGTCGGGTTACCCACAAAGGGAAGCCCATCAGACTAACAGCAGATCTCTCAGCAGGAACTCTGCAAGCCAGAAGAGAGTGGGGGCCAATATTCAACATTCTTAAAGAAAAGAATTTTAAACCCAGAATTTCATATCCAGCCAAACTAAGTTTCATAAGTGAAGGAGAAATAAAATCCTTTACAGATAAGCAAATGCTTAGAGATTTTGTCACCACCAGGCCTGCCTTACAAGAGATCCTGAAGGAAGCACTAAACATGGAAAGGAACAACTGGTACCCGCCATTGCAAAAACATGCCAAAATGTAAAGACCATCGAGGCTAGGAAGAAACTGCATCAACTAACGAGCAAAATAACCAGTTAATATTATAATGGCAGGATCAAGTTCACACATAACAATATTAACCTTAAATGTAAATGCACTAAATGGTCCAATTAAAAGACACAGACTGGCAGACTGGATAACGAGTCAAGACCCATCAGTCTGCTGTATTCAGGAGACCCATCTCAAATGCAGAGACATACATAGGCTCAAAATAAAGGGATGGAGGAAGATCTACCAAGTAAATGGAGAACAAAAAAATAACAGGGGTTGCAATCCTAGTCTCTGATAAAACAGACTTTAAACCATCAAAGATCAAAAGAGACAAAGAAGGCCATTACATAATGGTAAAGGGATCAATTCAAGAGGAAGAGCTAACTCTCCTAAATATATATGTACCCAATACAGGAGCACCCAGATTCATAAAGCAAGTCCTTAGAGACTTACAAAGAGACTTAGACTCCCATACAATAATAATGGGAGACTACAACACCCCACTGTCAACATTAGACAGATCAACAAGACAGAAAGTTAACAAAGATATCCAGGAATTGAACTCATCTCTGCAGCAAGCAGACTTAATAGACATCTACAGAACTCTCCACCACAAATTAACAGAATATACATTCCTCTCAGCACCACATCACACTTATTCCAAAATTGACCACATAATTGGAAGTAAAGCACTCCTCAGCAAATGTAAAAGAACAGAAATTATAACAAACTGTCTCGCAGACCACAGTACAATCAAACTAGAACTCAGGACTAAGAAACTCAATCAAAACCAATCAACTACATGGAAACTGAATACCCTGTTCCTGAATGACTACTGGGTACATAACAAAATGAAGGCAGAAATAAAGATGTTCTTTGAAACCAATGAGAACAAAGATACAACATACCAGAATCTCTGGGACACATTTAAAGCAGTGTGTAGAGGGAAATTTATAGCACTAAATGCCCACAAGAGAAAGCTGGAAAGATCTAAAATTGGCACTCTAACATCACAATTAAAAGAACTAGAGAAGCAAGAGCAAACACATTCAAAAGCTAGCAGAAGGCAAGAAATAACTAAGATCAGAGCAGAACTGAACGAGATAGAGACACAAAAAACCCTCCAAAAAATCAATGAATCCAGGAGCTGCTTTTTTGAAAAGACCAACAAAATTGATAGACCGCTAGCAAGACTAATAAAGAAGAAAAGAGAGAGGAATCAAATAGATGCAATAAAAAATGATAAAGGGGATATCGCCACCAACCCCACAAAATACAAACTACCATCAGTGAATACTATAAACACCTCTATGCAAATTAACTAGAAAATCTAGAAGAAATGGATAATTTCCTGGACACTTACACTCTCCCAAGACTAAACCAGGAAGAAGCCGAATCCCTAAATAGACCAATAGCAGGCTCTGAAATTGAGGCAACAATTAATAGCCTACCAACCAAAAAAAGTCCAGGACCAGATGGAATCACAGCTGAATTCTACCTGAGGTACAAGGAGGAGCTGGTACCATTCCTTCTGAAACTATTCCAATCAACAGAAAAAGAGGGAATCCTCCATAACTCATTTCATGAAGCCAACATCATCCTGATACCAAAGCCTGGCAGAGACACAACAAAAAAAGAGAATTTTAGACCAATATCCCTGATGAACATTGATGCAAAAATCCTCAATAAAATACTGGCAAACCAGATGCAGCAGCACATCAAAAGGCTTATCCACCATGATCAAGTGGGCTTCATCCCTGGGATGCAAGGCTGGTTCAACATATGCAAATCAATAAACGTAATCCAACATATAAACAGAACCAAAGACAAAAACCACAGATTATCTCAATAGATGCAGAAAAGGCCTTTGACAAAATTCAACAGCTCTTCATGCTAAAAACTCTCAATAAATTCGGTATTGATGGAACGTATCTCAAAATCATAAGAGCTATTTATGACAAACCCATAGCCAATATCATACTGAATGGGCAAAAACTGGAAAAATTCCCTTTGAAAACTGGCACAAGACAGGGATGCCCTCTCTCACCACTCCTATTCAACATAGTGGTAGAAGTTCTGGCCAGAGCAATCAGGAAAGAGAAAGAAATCAAGGGTATTCAGTTAGGAAAAGAAGAAGTCAAATTGTCCCTGTTTGCAGATGACATGATTGTATATTTAGAAAACCCCATTGTCTCAGCCCAGAATCTCCTTAAGCTGAGAAGCAACTTCAGCAAAGTCTCGGGATATAAAATAATGTGCAAAAATCACAAGCATTCTTATACACCAGTAACAGAAAAACAGAGACAAATCATGAATGAACTCCCATTCACAATTGTTTCAAAGAGAATAAAATACCTAGGAATCCAACTTACAAAGGATGTAAAGGACCTCTTCAAGGAGAACTACAAACCACTGCTCAGTGAAATAAAAGAGGACACAAACAAATGGAAGAACATACCATGCTCATGGAGAGGAAGAATCAATATTGTGAAAATGGCCATACTGCCCAAGGTAATTTATAGATTCAGTGCCATCCCCATCAAGCTACCAATGAGTTTCTTCACAGAATTGGAAAAAACTGCTTTAAAGTTCATATGGAACCAAAAAAGAGCCGGCATTGCCAAGACAATCCTAAGTCAAAAGAACAAAGCTGGAGGCATCATGCTACCTGACTTCAAACTATACTACAAGGCCACAGTAACCAAAACAGCATGGTACTGGTCCCAAAACAGACATATAGACCAATGGAACAGAACAGAGTCCTCAGAAATAATACCACACATCTACAGCCATCTGATCTTTGATAAACACAAGAAAAACAAGAAATGGAGAAAGGATTCCCTATTTAATAAATGGTGCTGGGAAAATTGGCTAGCCATAAGTAGAAAGCTGAAACTGGATCCTTTCCTTACTCCTTATACGAAAATTAACTCAAGATGGATTAGAGACTTAAATGTTAGACCTAATACCATAAAAACACTAGAAGAAAACCTAGGGAATACCATTCAGGACATAGGCATGGGCAAGGACTTCATGTCTAAAACACCAAAAGCAATGGCAACAAAAGCCAAAATTGACAAATGGGATCTAATTAAACTAAAGACCTTCTGCACAGCAACAGAAACTACCATCAGAGTGAACAGGCAACCTACAGAATGGGAGAAAATTTTTGCAATCTACTCATCTGACAAAGGGCTAATATCCAGAACCTACAAAGAACTCAAACAAATTTACAAGAAAAAAAACAAACCACCCCATCCAAAAGTGGGCAAAGGATATGAACAGACATTTCTCAAAAGAAGACATTCATACAGCCAACAGACACATGAAAAAATGCTCATCATCACTGGCCATCAGAGAAATGCAAATCAAAACCACAATGAGATATCATCTCATGCCAGTTAGAATGGCAATCATTAAAAAGTCAGGAAACAACAGGTGCTGGAGAGGATGTGGAGAAATAGGAACACTTTTACACTGTGGGTGGGATTGTAAACTAGTTCAACCATTATGGAAAACAGTATGGCGATTCCTCAAGGATCTAGAACTAGAAGTACCATATGACCCAGCCATCCCATTACTGGGTATATACCCAAAGGATTATAAATCATGCTACTACAAAGACACATGCACATGTATGTTTATTGCGGTACTATTCACAATAGCAAAGACTTGGAATCAACCCAAATGTCCATCTGTGACAGACTGGATTAAGAAAATGTGGCACATATACACCATGGAATACTATGCAGCCATAAAAAAGGATGAGTTTGTGTACTTTTTAGGGACATGAATGCAGGTGGAAACCATCATTCTCAGCAAACTATCGCAAGAACAGAAAACCAAACACCGCATGTTCTCACTCACAGGTGGGAACTGAACAATGAGATCACTTGGACTCGGGAAGGGGAACATCATACACCGGGGCCTATCACAGGGAGGGGGTAGGTGGGAGGGATTGCATTGGGAGTTATACCTGATATAAATGACGAGTTGATGGGTGCTGACGAGTTGATGGGTGCAGCACACCAACATGGCACAAGTATACATATGTAACGAACCTGCACGTTATGCATATGTACCCTAGAACTTAAAGTATAATTAAAAAAAAAAAAAGAAAAGAAAAAGTATCAATGATTGAAGATCAAATGAATGAAATGAAGCTAGAAGAGAAGTCTAGAGAAAAAAGAGGAAAAAAATGAACAAAGCCTCCAAGAAATATGGGATTATGTGAATAGACCAAATCTACATCTGATTGGTGTGCCTGAAAGTGAGGGGGAAAATGGAACCAAGTTGGAAAAGATTCTGCAGGATATCATTCAGGAGAACTTCCCCAACCTAGTAAGACAGGTCAACATTTAAATTCAGGAAATACAGAGAATTCTACAAAGATACTCCTCGAGAAGAGCAAGTCCAAGATACATAATTGTCAGATTCATCAAAGTTGAAATGAAGGAAAAAATGTTAAGGGCAGCCAGAGAGAAAGGTCGGGTTACGCACAAAGGGAAGCCCATCAGACTAATAGCAGATCTCTTGGCAGAAACTCTACAAGTCAGAAGAGAGTGGGAGCCAATATTCAACATTCTTAAAGAAAAGAATTTTAAACCCAGAATTTCATATCCAGCCAAACTAAGTTTCATAAGTGAAGGAGAAATAAAATCCTTTACAGACAAGCAAATGCTTAGAGGTTTTGTCACCACCAGGCCTGCCTTACAAGAGATCCTGAAGGAAGCACTAAACATGGAAAGGAACAACCGGTACCAGCCATTGCAAAAACATGCCAAAATGTAAAGACCATCGATGCTAGGAAGAAACCACGTCAACTAACGAGCAAAATAACCAGCTATTATCACAATGACAGGATCAATTTCACAGATAACAATAATAACCTTAAATGTAAATGGACTAAATGGTCCAATTAAAAGACACAGACTGGCAAATTGGATAAAGAGTCAAGCCCCATCAGTTTGCTGTATTCAAGCGACCAATCTCACATGCAGAGACACACATAGGCTCAAAATAAAGCGATGGAGGAAGATCTACCAAGCAAATGGAAAACAAAAAAGCAGGGGTTGTAATCTTAGTCTCTGACAAAACAGACGTTAAAGCGTCAGAGATCAAAAGAGACAAAGAAGGCCATTACATAATGTTAAGGGGATCAATTCAACAGGAAGAGCTAACTCTCCTAAATATATATGTACCCAATACAGGAGCACCCAGATTCATAAAGCAAGTCCGTAGAGACTTACAAAGTGACTTAGACTCCCATACAATAATAATGGGAGACTTCAACACAACACCCCACTGTCAACATTACACAGATCAACGAGACAGAAAGTTAACAAGGTTATCCAGGAATTGAACTCAACTCTGCACCATGCAGACCTAATAGACATCTACAGAACTCTCCACCACAAATCAACAGAATATATATTCTTCTCAGCACCACATCACACTTATTCCAAAATTGACCACATAATTGGAAGTAAAGCACTCCTCAGCAAATGTAAAAGAATGTAAATTATAGCAAACTGTCTCTCAGACCACAGTGCAATCAAACTAGTACTCAGGACTAAGAAACTCAATCAAAACCACTCAACTACATGGAAACTGAACAACCTGCTCCTGAGTGACTACTGGGTACATAACAAAATGAAGGCAGAAATAAAGATGTTCTTTGAAACCAATGAGAACAAAGATACAACATACCAGAATCTCTGGGACACATTTGAAGCAGTATGTCGAGTGAAATTTATAGCACTAAATGCCCACAAGAGAAAGCTGGAAAGATCTAAAATTGACACCCTAACATCACAATGAAAAGAACTAAAGAAGCAAGAGCAGATACATTCAAAAGCTAGCAGAAGGCAAGAAAGAACTAAGATCAGAGCAGAACTGAAGGAGATAGAGATACAAAAATCCCTCCAAAAAATCAATGAATCCAGGAGCTGCTTTTTTGAAAAGATCAACAAAATTGATAGACTGCTAGCAAGACTAATGAAGAAGAGAGAAGAATCAAACAGATGCAATAAAAAATGATAAAGGGGATATCGCCACCAACCCCACAGAAATACAAACTACCATCAGAGAACACTATAAATACCTCTCCGCAAATAAACTAGAAAACCTAGAAGAAATGGATAATTTCCTGGACACTTACACTCTCCCAAGACTAAACCAAGAAGAAGTTGAATCCCTGAATAGACCAATAGCAGGTTCTAAAATTGAGGCAATAATTAATAGCCTACCAACCAAAAAAAGTCCAGGACCAGATGAATTCACAGCCGAGTTCTACCAGAGGTACAAGGAAGAGCTGGTACCATTCCTTTTGAAACTATTCCAATCAACAGAAAAAGAGGGAATCCTCCATAACTCATTTCATGAGGCCAACATCATCCTGATACCAAAGCCTGGCAGAGACACAACAAAAAAAGAGAATTTTAGACCAATATCCCTGATGAACATTGATGCAAAAATCCTCAATAAAATACTGGCAAACCAGATGCAGCAGCACATCAAAAAGCTTATCCACCATGTTCAAGTGGGCTTCATCCCTGGGATGCAAGGCTGGTTCAACATATGCAAATCAATAAACGTAATCCAACATATAAACAGAACCAAAGACAAAAACCACATGATTATCTCAATAGATGCAGAAAAGGCCTTTGACAAAATTCAACAGCTCTTCATGCTAAAAACTCTCAATAAATTCGGTATTGATGGAACGTATCTCAAAATAAGCTATTTATGACAAACCCACAGCCAATATCATACTGAATGGGCAAAAACTAGCAGCATTCCCTTTGAAAACTGGCACAAGACAGGGATGCCCTCTCTCACCACTCCTATTCAACATAGTGGTAGAAGTTCTGGCTAGAGCAATCAGGAAAGAGAAAGAAATCAAGGGTATTCAGTTAGGAAAAGAAGAAGTCAAATTGTCCCTGTTTGCAGATGATAATGATTATATATTTAGAAAACCCCATTGTCTCAGCCCAGAATCTCCTTAAGCTGAGAAGCAACTTCAGCAAAGTCTCGGGATATAAAATAATGTGCAAAAATCACAAGCATTCTTATACACCAGTAACAGAAAAACAGAGACAAATCATGAATGAACTCCCATTCACAATTGTTTCAAAGAGAATAAAATACCTAGGAATCCAACTTACAAAGGATGTAAAGGACCTCTTCAAGGAGAACTACAAACCACTGCTCAGTGAAATAAAAGAGGACACAAACAAATGGAAGAACATACCATGCTCATGGAGAGGAAGAATCAATATTGTGAAAATGGCCATACTGCCCAAGGTAATTTATAGATTCAGTGCCATCCCCATCAAGCTACCAATGAGTTTCTTCACAGAATTGGAAAAAACTGCTTTAAAGTTCATATGGAACCAAGAAAGAGCCCACATTGCCAAGACAATCCTAAGTCAAAAGAACAAAGCAGGAGGCATCACGCTACCTGACTTCAAACTATACTACAAGGCCACAGTAACCAAAACAGCATGGTACTGGTCCCAAAACAGACATATAGACCAATGGAACAGAACAGAGTCCTCAGAAATAATACCACACATCTACAGCCATCTGATCTTGACAAACCTGACAAAAACAAGAAATGGGGAAAGGATTCCCTATTTAATAAATGGTGCTGGGAAAATTGGCTAGCCATAAACAGAAAGCTGAAACTGGATCCTTTCCTTACTCCTTATACGAAGATTAATTCAAGATGGATTAGAGACTTAAATGTTAGACCTAATACCATAAAAACACTAGAAGAAAACCTAGGGAATACCATTCAGGACATAGACATGGGCAAGGACTTCATGTCTAAAATACCAAAAGCAATGGCAACAAAAGCCAAAATTGACAAATGGGATCTAATTAAACTAAAGACCTTCTGCACAGCAAAAGAAACTACCATCAGAGTGAACAGATAACCTACAGAATGGGAGAAAATTTTTGCAATCTACTCATCTGACAAAGGGCTAATATCCAGAACCTACAAAGAACTCAAACAAATTTACAAGAAAAAAACAACCCCATCCAAAAGTGGGCAAAGGATATGAACAGACATTTCTCAAAAGAAGACATTCATACAGCCAACAGACACATGAAAAAATGCTCATCATCACTGGCCATCAGAGAAATGCAAATCAAAACCACAATGAGATACCATCTCACACCAGCTAGAATAGCAATCATTAAAACGTTAGGAAACAACAGGTGCTGTGGAGGATGTGGAGAAATAGGAACACTTTTACACTGTTGGTGGGACCGTAAACTAGTTCAACCATTGTGGAAGACAGTATGGCGATTCTTCAAGGATCTAGAACTAGAAATACCACATGAACTAGCCATCCCATTAGTGGGTATATACCCAAAGGATTATAAATCATGCTGCTATAAAGACACATGCACATGTATGTTTATTGCGGTACTATTCACAATAGCAAAGACTTGGAATCAACCCAAATGTCCATCAGTGACAGACTGGATTAAGAAAATGTGGCACATATATACCATGGAATACTATGCAGCCATAAAAAAGGATGAGTTCCTGTCCTTGGGGACATGGATGCAGCTGGAAACCATCATTCTCAGCAAACTATCGCAAGAACAGAAAACCGAACACCACATGTTCTCACTCATAGGTAGGAATTGAACATTGAGATCACTTGGACACGAGAAGGGGAACATCACACACCGGGGCCTATTGTGGGGAGGGGTATGGGGAGAGATGGTATTGGGAGTTATACCTGATGTAAATGACGAGTTGAAGGGTGCTGATGAGTTGATGAGTGCAGCACACCAGTATGGCACACGTATACATATGTAACAAACCTGCACGTTAGGCACATGTACCCTAGAACTTAAAGTATATATATATAAAAAAAAGAATATGCCTTACAGAAACTTTCGTATAAGTGTGCCAGTAGAAATGTACAAAAATGTTCATGGCAGCAAAATTTATAGTAGCAAAAATCTGGAAATAACCTTTAAGCCTACTGAGAGAAGATATAGATGGGAATAATTATAATGAAAATGATAATGATAAGTAGCTGTGAATCTATTATTTGCCAAGCAATATTCGAACAATTTTATACAGATTATCTCATTTAATTCTCACAACTATATGAGATAATACAATTGCTATCTTCATTTTAAAATGAAAAAAAAAAACTGAATAGAGAGAATTACAGACATGCCCAAAGCATTAATTGGTTGAGTCATCATTTAAACCAAAGCCCGAACTCTTTTTTTTATTCCACTTTTATTTTGGATACAGGGGGTACATGTGCAGGTTTATTACATGGGTATATTGCATCCAGGTACTGAGCATAGTACTCAATATTTAGTTTCTCAGTCGACACCTCTCTACTGTACTCTCTCCTCTAGTATTCCAAAGTATCTGCTGCTCGCATATTTATGTCCATGTGTGCTCAATGTTTCATTCCCACTTATAAGTGTGAACACACAGTATTTGGTTTTCTGTTGCTGCATTCATTTAGGATTATGGCCTCCAGCTCCTTCTTTGTTGCTGTGGAGAACATGATTTCATTCTTTTTTTATGACTGTGTAGTACTCCGTGGTGTATATGTACCACATTTTCTTTACCCAATCCACCATTGATGGGCATCCAGGTCAATTCCATTTCTTTATTATTGTGAATAGTTTGGTGGTGAATATACAAGTACATGTATGTTTTTGATATAATTATCTATTTTTCTTTACATACCAAGTAATGGGATTGCTGGATTGAATGGCAGCTCTGTTTTAAGTTCTTTGAGAAATCTGCAAACTGCTTTCCACAGAGGCTGAAGTAATTTATATTCCCACCAGCAGTGTATATGTGGTTCCTTTTCTCTGGAGCCTCGCCAGCATCTGTTTTTTGTTTGTTTGTTTGTTTTGTTTTTGTTTTTGACTTTTTAATAATAGTCATTCTGACTAGTGTGAGATGGTATTTCATTGAGGTTTTAATTTGAACTTCTCTGATGATTAGCGACAAACAGTTTTTCATATGTTTGTTGGCTGCTTGTATGTCTCCTTTTGAAAAGGGATTATTCTTGTCCTTTGCCCATTTTTGATGGGGTTATTTGGCTTTTGCTTATTGATTTGTTTAAATTCCTGTTGCTTCTGGATATTAGACCTTTATCAGATGCATAGTTTGCAAATATTTTCTTCTAGTATGTAGGCTCTGTTTACTCTATTGATAGCTTTTTTGTTTTTGTTTTTGTTTTTTGCTGTAGAGAATCTCTTTCATTTAATAAGGTCCCACTTGTTAATTTTTGTTTTTGTTGCAATTGTTTTTGCGAACTTAGCCAAAAATTCTTTACTAAGACCAATGTGGGGAAGGGTATTCCCTAGGTTTTTTTCTGGGATTTTTATAATTTGAGGGCTTACATTTAAACGTTTAATCCATCTTGAGTTAATTTTTGTATACAGTGAAAGGTGAGGGTCCAGTTTCTTTCTTCGGCATAAGGCTAGCCAGTTATTCCAGCACCATTTATTAAATAGGGAATCCTTTCCCCATTGCATGTGTTTGTCAGCCCTGTCGACGATCAGATGGTTGTATAAGTGTGTGGCTTTATTTCTACTCTGTTCCACTGGTCTATGTGTCTTTTTGTACCATTATGTTGTTTTGGTTACTATAGCCTTATAGTATAGTTTTAAGTCAGATGGTGTTATTCTTCCAGCTTTGCTCCTTTTGCTTAGGATTGCTTTGCCTATTGGGGCTCTCTTTTGATTCCATTAGAACAGTTTTTTCTAATTCTATGAAGAATGACATTTATATAATAGTTTGAGAGAAATAGCTTTGAATCTGTAAACTGCTTTAGGTAGTATGGCATTTTAGTGATATTGATTCTGCCAATCCTTGAGCATGGAATATTCTTCGATTTATTTGTGTAATCTCTGATTTCTTTCAGTGGTGTTTTGTAGTTCTCCTTGTAGAGATCTTCCACCTCCTGGGTTAGCTGTATTCCTAGGTCTTTTGTGTTGTGACTATTGTAAATAGGATCACGTTCTTTATTTGACTCTCGACCTGGATATTGTTGATGTATAGAAATGCTACTGATTTTTGTACATTGGTTTTGCATTCTGAAACCTTATTAAAATCATTTTTCAGTTCTAGTAGCCTTTTGGTGGAGTCCTTAGGGTGTTCAAGGTGTAGAATCACATCATCAATGAAGAGAGATAGTTGGACGACCTCTTGCTAATTGCTCTGACTAGGACCTCCAGCACAATGTTGAATAGGAGCAGTGAGAGTGGACATCCTTGTCTTATTCCAGCTCTCAAAGGGAATGGTTCCAGCTTTTACCCATTCAGTATGATGGCTGTGCATTTGTAATATATGGCTCTTATTACATTGAGGTATGTTCCTTTGATGCCTAGTCTGTTTAGGGGTTTTATCATGAAGCAATGTTGAGTTTTCTCAAAAGCATTTTCTGTGTCTGTTGAGATGATCATACGAGTTTTGCCTTGAATTGTTTATGTGATGAATCACATTTACTGATTTGCATATGTTGAACCAGTCTTGCATCCCAAGCCTACTTGATTGTGGTGAATTAACTTTTGATGTTCTATTGGATTTGGTTTGGTGGATTTCGTTGAGAAATTTTATGTCTATTTCATCATGGATATTAATAGACATGGTAAAGAAATTAGAATTGGCAGCTATTCTCAAAGTGTGACTCCCTAAACCTACATCAGTAACATCATCTGGGAACTTGTTAGAGAAAGGTGATGTTCCACCAATTCTATTTTAAAAAGCCCTCCAGGTGATTCTGATGCACACTAAAATTTGAGAAGCACTGGAACATGCAAGAATTTAGTACATGAAAAAGAGGTAATCATTTCAAATGAGAGAGGTATATTCACTAATTAAATTAATAAAGAGTTAACTGGCTAGCCATTTTTATCATTAAAAATAAAATAAAGCTAAATTATTATTTCATTTCTTACATCAGTACATGTTCTAGAAGAAATACATATGTGTATGTGGGAGACGAAAACATAAGGCATATGTTTCCTTATAATTTCTCGGTAAAACAGAAACCACAAAAGTCATAAAGGAAATGACTGATATATTTGAATATACAAATATGTATAAAACATATATACAGGTGAAAAAAGCTTAAAAATTTAACACTTGCCTGAAAAAAAACTCAGTCATAATCACATTAAGGAAACCATCAATTTCCAGCAGGTTATACTCTGACCTCAACAAAAGAATTTCCTAAGGAGATATCTAAAAATATTTCCAAAGGCAGAGAACCCTTCCCCTTTATCTCTAGGTTCCAAGTTAAACCTACAGATGTAATACCCATAATCAGCTAGAATTCACCATTGCTTTGAGTTGTTCAAGGTGCTTTCTCCACAGCACTCCATAGACATGGAACCATTCAAGTTTTCATGGACTTACACAGTAGGTGACTCATTCATTTATTAGAACTTGAATGTCCCTAAATTCTTTTACTTTCTGTGGCCTTTTCCTTAATAGCCAAATAAAATGAGTCGAGTTCCCATTCTATATAACCATGGGAAGTCTAGTACCCAACCCTTCCCTGAATATTTTTAAATAGTTCCAGTGGGAACTAAGAAATTCTAACTTCCACCTTTAATCACATTTTGCTCTGAACTCCCACTTCTACATTCTCAATCATCTCTCACCATCTTACCTCCTACCTCTTACAACTGCCATTTTCTTTTCATCCTGATCTTCCCTAAGAAAGGATATAACCACAACTCCTTTGTTCCCAAAAGCATTTCCCAGCCATTGTAACAGACACACACACACACACACACACACACACACACACACACACACACACACACACACATATATATATATATATATATATATATATATATATATATATATTTTTTTTTTTTTTTTTTTTTTTTTCCCCTGAGTTCGGGTCTTGCTCTGTCATCCAGGGTGGAGTGCAGTGGTGCGATCCTGACTCACTGCAGCCTCCACCTCCTGGGTGCAAGCAATTCTCCTGCCTCAGCTTCCTGAGCAGCTGGGATTACAGGCACCCACCGCCATATCCAGTTAACTTTTGTATTTTTAGCAGAGATGGGGTTTCACCTTGTTGGCCAAACTGCTTTCAAACTCCTGACTTCAAGTGATCCACCCACCTCAGCCTCCCAAAATTCTGGGATTACAGGCGTGAGCTACCACATCCAGCCATAAAGGCTTATATTGATGTTTTGAGTAAAACACAACATATTTGTTCAAGAAACAACTTGAACTTGAATACTGGTATTATTCTTATAATACCTTATCCATTCCAACCACAGAGAATTTATTACACTCTGCCTCTTCCTTGGACACTTGCCTACCATTTTTATGGGATACATTTTCCTGCTCAAGGTCCTTCTCTCATTTCCTCCATTATCCAAGCTCAAAATGAGTTCTTCATCTACTGTCTACCTGGCTGCTCAGAATAACTTTTTAAATTCCCATTTTTACATTCAGATTAACAAATTAACTTTTGTCTTCACTCTTACTTATTCTTCATGAACCATGAAAACTGATGTAGCCAACGACTTTTATGTCCTTTAAGTATGGGAGATAAGAAAAAGTCCTAAATAAGTCTTAAATAAGCATGAAACTTTATCAACTGTAAAATATGACTGTAACCCCTGTTTCTTAATAGTTTTAGTCTTTTTAAAAATTTGTAGCATGGAGCAAGATGGCAAAATAGGAATTTTCTGGTGCTACTCCCCCAACCCACAGAAATCCAGTTAGCAACTACCCACAGGCAAGAATACTTTCATGAATATCCTAGAACTTGAAAGTGAGGCTGAGACACCTACTTAGAGTACAGAACCGAGAAAAGCCTAGTTTGAAGGGTAAGAGGAACAGTTCACATTGACTAGGCCACCCATACCTCAAGTGGCACAGTGCCACACACAGAAGATTCCCCTGGACCTACAGTTTCCACAGTGGGAAAAGTAAGTTGGAGGCAAACATTCAGCTACCCCACCATTCTGGAACCCTTCACAGCAGGCTCATTCCTGTGTTGTCCCATGGAAATATTGGGAGTGCCAGCAGAGCCTAGACCACCAGTGGACAGTTAGAAACACAAGGGTAGGATTCACAGCTGCCAGCAAACAAGTCTTGGTCATTGCTCTGCATTTCAGCCAAGAGAGACACTACACTGGAGAGACTAGCGAATAGCATTGTGCTGAATAAAGTATAGTCCACAAGTCAAACAGGCTTGGGTCTCTAGCCAATTTCCCCACACAACTCTGGAACACACATTAAGTCTTCCCAAAGCTGGGAGGCAATGACAGGTCAGTGATCCCTCAAGGAGGGAGCATCTGGCCCCATCCAACCCTGTCTGCTGAGCCGCATCTCTACCAAGCTTCAGGGCTCCTTGCCACTGGCAAGGAACCAAGCCCAAATTCACACATATCTGTGGACTACAGCCTCTCGCCCTGCCCACCCCATATGGCCAAACAGCAATTCCAGACACCTCACTTAGCCTTAGAGCACAACACACAACCCTGTCTTGTAACTGCAGTTTATAAATAATAGTAAAGTACTGCCCAGTCAGGGAAGACAACTTGCATCCCTGCCCAATCAGAGACAATTGCAGAGCCCAGTCAGCAGCTCTACCTGATGGCAGAATCCATCCAGTGGTCTCTTTAGACAACAGAGCCCAGCCAGAAGTACTATTTGGCCTCAGAGCACAGGAAGCAATCCAGCCCAACTAGAGAACACTGACACCAAGGTCTGCTTGCCCAAGGTCACTACCAATCAGCTCATCCATAATCCTGGACTACACTAAATAGTGAAGGTCTATCAACCATCAAAGAATTCCTGCAGGGGCCAGAAGAGGTGACCATCTCCTCAAATATACAGGCATCAACATAAGAATGGAAAAATTATGAAAAATCATGGAAATATGACTCCACCAAAAGAAATTAATAAAGCTCCATAATGGGGCCAAAAGAAATGGAGATCTATGAAATGACTCACAAAAAGTTCAGAATAATCCTTTTAAATAAGTTCAGGAAATTCCAAGAAAATACAGACAGAAAATTAAAATTTGGGAAACAATTCATGAACAAAAAGAGAAGTTTGACAAAGAAATAGAAAAAATACAAAACAGACATTCTAGAGAGAAAGAATATAATAACCGAAAAATTCGATAGAACACTTCAACAGCAGACTTGGTCAAGCAGAAGACAAAATCTGTGAGCTGAAATGTAGGATATTTGAAATTTTCCAATCAGAGGAACAAAAAGAAAAAGGAATTTAAAAAAATGAAAAAGGCCTATGGGAATTATGGGACACCATCAAACAAACTAACTTTTGCATAATAGAAGTTACAGAATAAGAAGAGGGAAAAAGTCCTAGAAAGCATATTTAAGAAATAAAATGACTGAAAAATGGTCAAATCTGGGGAAAGATGACAACATCTAGGTACAGGAAGCTCAGAGATCACCAGTGAACTTCAACTCAAAGAGGAGTTCACCAAAATACCTCATGATCAAATTATTAAAAATCAAAGACAAAAAAAAGAGAATACTGAAAGCAAGATATACATGCACATATGTGTGTGTGTGTGTGTGAGTGTGAGTGTGTGTGTGAGTGTGAGTGTGTGTGTGTGTGAGTGTGTGTGTGTGTGTATCTCACTCAGGCCAAAAGAGAGTGAAATGATGTATTCAAAGTGCTGAAGGAAGAAAACTGCCAAATAAGAATACGTTATCTGGCAAAGATGTGCCTCAGAAATGAGGAAGAAATAAAACTTTCTCAGACAAACAAAACCTAAAGGAGTACATCACCAGTAGTCTTGCTTCATAGAAATTGTTAAAGAGTATCATTTAAGCTAAAATAAAGATAAAGGCTACAATTTGTTTTTTAAGAAAAAAAAACAGATGAAAGTAAAAACTCAATTATGAGTAATACATAATCATACGCAGAATTCTCTAATTTTGTAAGAGTGGTATGTAAAGCAATTTTATCCCCATTACAAAGGTTAAAAGCCAAACTTTTAAAAAATAAATTACACCTATAATAAACGGTTAAAGAATACAAATTACAAAAAAATGTAAATATTGACATTAAAATTATAAAACATGGAGGGGAGTGAATGCATATAGTTATTGCATGCAATTAAAGTCAAGTTATTATCAGCTTAAAGTAGCCCGTTATAAGGATAAAACATTTTATGCAAGCCTTGTGGTGGTTATCACAAAGCAAAAATCTATAGTAGTTGCACAAAAGATAAAAAGAAAGGATTCAAAGCATGCCACCAAAGAAAACCATCAAACACCACAGAAAACCATGAAACCACAAAAGAAGACAGTGAGAGAGGAAGAAAGACACAAAGGACCTGCAAAACAATCAGAAAATAAATTACAAAATTGCAAAGGCAAGTCCTTACCTATCAATAATTACCTTAAATGTATTAAATTCTTCAATTAAAAATAAGAGTGGCTGAATAGATTTTTTAAAAAACAAGACCCAGGCCAGCTGTGGTGGCTCATACCTATAATCCCAGAGCAAAGGAGGATCACCTAAGGTCAGAAGTTCAGGCTCAGCCTGGGCAACATAGTGAAATTCTGTCTCTACAAAAAGTTTAAAAAAAAAAAAAATAGCTGGGCATGGTGGTACATGGCTGTAGTTACTATAGTCCTAGCTAGTTGGGAGGCTAAGGCAGGAGGATGGCTTGAGTCCAGGAGTTTGAGGTTACAGTGAGCTATGATCACACCATTGCACTCCAGCCTGGGCAACATAGCAAGACCGTGTCTCTAAACACACACCCACATACACACACACACGATCCAACCATGTACTGCCTACAAGAGACTCACTTCACTTGTAAGAACACACAGTAAGTAAAAGTAAAGGGATGGAAAAAATATTCCATGCAAATGGAATCCAAAAAAGATCAGAGATAGCTAAACTTATATCAGACAAAATAGACTTTAAGTGAAAACTTTAAAAAGAGACAAAGAAGGCCTGTATGTAATCGGTTAATTCACCATGAGCATGTAACAGTTGTAAATACATATGCATCTAACATCAGAGCCCCTAAATTCATAAAGTAACAATTAAATGATCTGAAGGGAGAAATAGGATACAAAGCTGTAATAGTAGGCACCTCAGTACTCAACTTTCAACAATGGTCAGATCATCTAGATGGAAAGTTAATAAGGAAACACTGGACTTGAATTACATTTTAGACCAAATAAAACTAACAAACATATATGGAACATTTCATTCAACAGCAGCTATATACATATTATTCTCAAGTACACACAGAACATTAACATGTGGACAGATCCACATGTTAAGCCACAAAACAAATCTTAACAAATTCAAGAGGACTGAAATCATGTCAAGTACCTTTCTGGATGACAATGGCATGAAACTAGAAATTAATAATAGAAAAAAATGTTAGAATTACACAAATATGTGAAAATTAAACATGTTGCTAAACAACCAATGGGCCATAGAAGAAATCAAAAAGGAAATCAAAAACTACCTTGAGACAAATGAAAATGGAAACATAGCATACCAGAACTTATGGGATGCAGCAAAAAGCAATCCTAAGAGGGATATTTATAAGAACAAATGCCTATATCAAAAAAGAGGAACAATTTTAAATGAAAAATCTAATGTCATGCCTCAAGGAACTAGAAAAAAAACTAAATCCAAAGTTAGAAGAAGGAAATCAATAAAAAAGGTCAGGAATAAATGAAATAGGGATTAGAAAAACAACACAAAAGACTGAAGAAATTGAAAATTTGTTTTTTGAAAAGATAACCCAAATTGACAAACATTTAGGTAGACTAAGAAAAAAAGAAGGATAACTCAAATAAATAGGTAAGATCAGAAATAAAGCAGGGGGGCATTACAATTGATACCACAGAAATACAATGAATAATAAGAAACTACTTCAATAATTATATGCCAACAATTTGGATAATCCAGAAGAAGTTGATGAATTCCTAGACACATACAACCTACCAAGACTGAATCCTGTAGAAACAGAAAATTTGAACAGATCAATAACAAATACAGAGATTGAGTCAGTAATTTTACAAAAATCTCCCAACAAAGAAAATTTCAGGACCTGATGGCTTCACTGGTTAATTTTATCAAACATTTAATGAAGAATAAGTGCCAATCCCTCACTCAAACTCTTTCAAAAAACTGAAATGAAGGGAACAAATCCAAACTCATTTTACAAAGCAAGAATTACCTTGATACCAAAGCAAGACAAGGACACTACAAGAAGAGAAAATTACATACCAATATCCCTGATGAACATAGACGCAAACATCTTAAGTTACTAGCAAACAGGACTTAACAGCATATTAAAAGGCTCATACACCATTAGAATTTATCCCTGGGATGCAAGGATGATTCAACATACACAAATCAATAAACATGATATACCACATTAACAGAAAAGTATAAAAATCACATGGTCATCACAATAGATGCAGAAAAAGCATTTGAAAAAACTCTGTATCCTTTATGATAAAAAAACTTCTCAACAACTTATGTATATAAGGAATATACCTCAACATAATAAAAGCTACATATGACAGTCCCACAGCTAACATCATACTCAATGATGAAAAGTTGAAAGCTCTAAGATCAGGAACAAAATAAGGATGCCCCCTCTGTTGGAATGGCTGCTATCAAAAAGGCAAAAGATAACACGTTGGTGAGAATGTGAAAAGGATCCCTTGTACACTGTTGGTGGGACAGTAAAATGATACGGTCATTATGAAAAAACAGTATGGAAGCTCCTCAAAAAATTAAAAATAGGACTACATATGTTCCAGCAATCCCACTTCCAGGTATACAGTCAAAGATAATAAAATCAGTATCTTGAAGAGATTTCTAAATTCCAATGTTCATTGCAGCATTATTCACAATAGGCATGACATGGAATCAATCTTAAGTGTCCAACAGCAGATGAATGGATAAAGAAAATGTGGGGTTTGTGTGTATGTGTGTGTGTATGTATGTATATACTTCTTTTTCCATATATCAAGCGTGTGCTATGGAATACCATTCAGCCTTAGAAAAAGAAGGAAATTCTGTCATTTGCAACAACATGGATGAACCTGGAGGACACCATGCTAAGAGAAATAAGCCAGTCACAGAAGTTAAATTCTACGTGATTCCAATTATCTGAGGTAGCTAAAAAAGTCAGATTCATAGAGGCAGAGAGTAGAATGGTGGTTGCCCCAGGGCTAGGAAGCTGGGGAAATGGGGAGGTGTTGGTCAAACAATATAAAGTTTCAGTTACGCAGAATAAACAAGTTCTGGAGATCTAACATACAACATGGTGAGTATAGTTAATAATAATGTATTGCATACTTGAAATTTACTATGTGAGATCTTAAATGTTCTCCCCACAAAAAGATAACTAGGTGGGGTGATGGATATTAAGCTTCATTGTAGTCATCATTTCACAATGTATACATACATCAAAATATCACATCATACACCATATGTATATACATTATATACATTTTTGTCAATTGTACCTCAATAAAGCTGGAAATAAATAATGGTAACTGTGAGGTTATGTACGTGTTAATTAGCTTGATTGCAGTAATAATTTCACAATGTATATGTATATTAAATCATTACATTCTATACCTTAAACACATATATTTTTGTCAATTATATATCTCAATAAATCTTGGAAAAGATTATTTTAATTTTTTAAAGTTCAGATAAGTAACAAAACATATGATTTTCTTTCCCCTCCAAAATAACCAAATTCTGATTTTTTTCTAATTCAAATTATACTGACATTTCCCAAATTAGGCCAATGTAAAAATACACATTTATAGGTAAAAATAAATAGTCTCAAAAGAAACCAGAGTTGAAAAGAAAATGTTTATTATGGATATTGTCATCTATGGGTACACAGGAGCTTAAGGTTCAACATGCATATGAGTGCTTTCTATCTGAAAACTTTTTTCTAAGTATAGATTTTCCTTCCTTTCAAAGAAAAAGGGAAAATATTCAAGGATAGGTGGAGTGAGATTAATCATCTTTGGTCATTTTAAGAGTGGTTTACTCCTTGCTTTTAAATAATTTGCAAATAAAAGCAAGAGAGTTTGGTTAAACTTCCAGTTCCCAAAAATAACTGATTGTAAAACTATTTTTTCTGTCTTCCTCTAAGCTCAGAATACTTTCTTACTAATCCTTTTTTCACTTTTCCAAAGCCATTTACCCACCAATAGACCCCAAATCTGAGAATTTGAATTGACAATATATTATCTGTGACCTAGGCTTTAGTGCCACTTAGTGTTCAAATGATAGAATTACAGCAAATTAAACCAAATCTGGCATCGTTTAGTCTACTGCAGCCTCAAAATAGTTCCTCAGGATTTACAGACATTAATTTGAGACCTCTGATTCCTACCTGCTTTACTCTGCCTGATATGTATGAGAAAGATAGGAAACTCAGCATATACTAGATACCTGTCAGGAGTTAGCTCATACGAAAGCAAGGAATGAGTGCCAGATATCTTTTTTTGTTCTTTCTCAGCTTGAATCATCTAGTACTGTGCCACATCTCCAAATATAAATTGACTTACTGAAAGAAGAGGAGAGAGGGAGATCATTTGTTCGGAGGAGGGGAAGTTTCACGAATTCAGAAACGAGACCTAACTAATAAATCCCATATTAACAGAAAATTAGCATATCAATAGAAGTTTATGAACAAATACCACCAGTTATTGAGAACTAGATTATGTAATCTCAATTCTGTTAAATAATATAAGGTAAAATAAGCAAGCTGGCATCTTCCATTTCGCACAACAAATTTTGTGCCCATTTTGCAAAATTTTTATTCTGTAGAAAAGAAAATTTTGAAGGATAAACACTGGTATATTTTATTATCAAGCAATGAATTTCAAAGCTAAACACTGGATGCTCACGGACATAAAGATGCCAACGATAGACACTGGGGACTACTAGAGTAGGGAGGGAGGGAGACAACTAAAAAACTATTGGGTACTATGCTCACTACCCAAGGGATGAGATGATTTGTGCCCCAACCTTAGCAGCATACAATACACTTATGTAACAAACAGGCACATGTAACCCCTGACTCTAAAATAAAAGTTAAAATTATTGTTTAAAATTTTTAAAAATTGGAGAAGCTTTTCTAATAAAAACCAGAATATAAGAAATATATTAGAAAGAATATAAATTGGCAAATATGAATGGGAAGAAGTTAAAGAAAAGAAATAAAGATAAAACTATGACCAAAAAATGAGTCAAAAAAAATTCACATAGAAATACTAAATAAAACATCATTCAAGTTTACCTGGGAATAACATTATGACAACTACCCATTAGAAGACTAAAGATCCACCATGTACTATTCATTAGAAATTTAAAAAGTATGGAAAGATCAAAATTTTTCTCTTGCAAATCTGTGATTATGCTTTTTTAAAATCTTACATGCAACAAGAAGTAAATTAAAGAAATTTTCTGGTAACCTTTCCCCCCCCCCCCCCAGATGGAGTCTCCCTCTCTGTTGCCCAGGCTGGAGTGCAATGGTGCGATCTCGACTCACTGCAGCCTCCGCCTCCCAGGTTCAAGTGATACTCCTGCCTCAGCCTCCTGAGTAGCTGGGATTACAGGTGCCCGCTGCCACGCCCAGCTAGTTTTTGTATTTTTAGTAAAGACGGGGTTTCATCATGTTGGTCAGGCTGGTGTCAAACTCCTGACCTCAGGTGATCCGTCCACCTCGGCCTCCCAAAGTTCTGGGATTACAGGCATGAGCCACCATGCCTGGCCGGTAACTTTTATGTTTTTTTAAAAATAAAATTTCGTTATTGTAGAAACTTTGGAAAATTAAAAATAAGACCCATCATATTCTCACTAACTAGAGAAAATCACTGTTAATATTTTTATAAAAACCTTTTCAGTCTTTTATCAATACAATAATGTATAACTTTTAAGTGAAATCTTAATGAGTTAATGATCTGATTTATTCCCTTAACACATAAAATGCCATCAAAAATTATTTATTTATTTATTTATTTATTTATTTATTTATTTATTTATTTTGAGGCAGAGTCTCAGTCTGTCACCCAGGCTGGAGTGCAGTGGCATGATCTTGGCTCACTGCAACCTCCACCTCCAGGTTCAAGTGATTCTCCTACCTCAGCCTCCTGAGTAGCTGGGACTACAGGGACGTGCCACCACGCTTGGCTAATTTTTGTATTTTTAGTAGAGACGGGGTTTCACCAGGCCAGGCTGGTGTTGAGGTCCTGACCTCAGGTGATCCACCCACTTCGGCCTCCCAAAGTGCTGGGATTACAGGTGTGAGCTACTGCACCCTGCCCAAACAACTCTTTAAAATATCACTTTAAACAACTACTGGAATTCCATTTTATAGATGTGTGCTAATTAATCAGTCTTCTATTGTTGAACATTTTGGTTGTCTACAGTTTCTAGCATTATAAACAAATATTGAGTTAATATCCTCATAACTAAATCTCACATACACACAGTTATTTTCTCAGGATTAATAACTACAAATTAAATTACAAGGTTAAAACTATAACTGAGTTTTAAGGGATTTTGTGGGTAATTTTCCCAATGAAAGGATTTATCAATTGTCTGGTTTTTCCGTATCTTGCCAAAAATGAACATAACCATTGTTTAAAATTTTTGTCAGTTTGATAGACAAAATGTTCTCTAATTATTTTCATTTCCATTATTGTTTTCCAGAGAGAAAATAAATATTACATGTTTACTAGCTGTTGGGTGTCTTTGTAAATTGCTTTTTCACGTCTCTGGCCATCTGTAAGAATGGAGGGAAGTGTAGCTTAGTAGTTAAGAGCATAGACTCTGGGGTCAGACAACCCAGGTTTGAATCTTTCACTCATGACTAACTGTAAGACCTCTTTAAGCCTTAACTTCTTTATCTGTCTATAAAATAAAGATAATAACAGTACCTAGCTCTCCAGATGAAAAGATGATCTGGTATGTACAATATGCTCTTATATTTTAAGAGCTCTTTATAAGAAGGATTTTCACCCTTTGTTCACCATATGTGTTGCTCCCATTGTTCCGAGTTGTCAGTTGCCTTTCAATCTTGTTTATAGTGGATTTTGGCAGACAGCTTTAAATTTTTTGTAGTAAAATCTATCACTCTTTTCTTCAGGATATTTGCCTTTGGTATCATGCTTAGAAAGGCAACAGATTTAGAGAAGGAGTAAAGATAGTACAACTTTTTCAGGAAAGCAAAATATATCTGGCATGTGTATTGTGAATAAGATAAAAATCCAACATTCCTCTTCTTATGCACCTCTACTAAGCAAGCACCATTTTTAAATAACGTCAGTCTGAAAAAGAAATCCACAGAAATCACAATGTCAACTCACTACACATACAACTTCCAATGATCATGGCCTATTGAGTTCCCTAGTTGGCCTAGATCTTTATCTTTGCCTTAAATAAGAGGGATATAAATATACATATAGACATACCATAGCAAATTAAATTAAGTTCCTCTTTTTTTAACCAATTTCCCAGAAGACTGAAATATTTATAATGAAATTAATCATTCCATAAATCAAGGAAGTAGCCAGAATCAACAACATCTGATATAATCTGGCATGTGAGTACAAATTGATTTACCCTACCCTCAGCAAATATAACAAAAAGACTTTCAAATTTTAAGGAAAATAAATCACTAATAAATTAGCAATGTACTGATCATTTGAACCAGGATGATGTTTTCTTTCCAGCAAAGGACTGTGCACACAAGCTGAAATACCAAACTATAAGCTGAAATACTAAACAAGGACCTGATTCTTATCTGTGTCACACACAATAGCATTATTTATCATGGTCTAGTTACAGGGACAGTATTTAATCAACTAATGTCTCTGAATTAAAACTATAAGCAGCTAAACATAATTGAAATATTATAATAATTTTTCAAATTTAGATTAATACTATTTGAATTTTAATACCTAAAATATCTTAATAGTTAAATAATTTTTGTGATAAGTTGAAGTTCAATCCAATATTATATTTTTATTCCTAGTTCATATAGTAGTTCAAACCAAATAGTTACCACTGGCCATATACAGGACATGTTTTTACTTATTACAAGAAATTGAACTCAAGTTTGCCACTTTGGAAACACTAACAGTAGCAATAGATTATGCTACATTTTAAAAAAACACACAAAGAATTATTCTTGAAATCTCAGTATTCCTATTGTGCAGATATTTGGAACAATTGTTTTCTTCTTTCATAGCTATAAAATTGTGGTTAAAATTCAGAATCATAGAAAGGCTACTGGTTTTCTCAGGGTCACAAAAAAAGTAAGTAATAGCATGTCAATGATAAATTTTTCTTAGTCTGCTACTCTATCCACCACAGTATGTAATTTCTGCCATAAACATCTTAAAATATGTAAAAAGTCATAAGAATTGCTAATACTACTTTTCAGCACTGTCATATTTTGTCCGCTGAGCCAAACATACCAGATGTCTTTAAATAAAAGATTTAGACAGCATAAAAATAAAGTGTTATTGTATATGGGCTTTTTAAAAAATACACCAATACATTAGGGATATCATAAGGTTTGAATACATGCTATTCCAGAAGAGAGAAAGTTTACAGATACTAATACTGAAGGCGAGGAAAGATAATGACCATAGATGCAAATGAGAGTAAGAAAACAGGCCAGGCGCGGTGGCTCAAGCCTGTAATCCCAGCACTTTGGGAGGCCGAGATGGGTGGATCATGAGGTCAGGAGATCGAGACCATCCTGGCGAACATGGTGAAACCCCATCTCTACTAAAAAAATACAAAAAAACTAGCCAGGTGAGGTGGCGGGCGCCTGTAGTCCCAGCTACTCGGGAGGCTGAGGCAGGGGAATGGCGTAAACCCAGGAGGCGGAGCTTGCAGTGAGCTGAGATCCGGCCACTGTACTCCAGCCTGGGCGGCAGAGCGAGACTCCGTCTCAAAAAAAAAAAAAAAAAAAGAAAAGAAAAAGAAAGAAAACAATGAAAATTAGCATAACACTCTGCATGATAAAAATTATTTTATTTATTGTAACATAATGAGCCAGACCATATATTCCCATTGATATGGTTTGGATCTGTGTCCCTGCCAAATCTTATGTTGAAATGTAATCTCCAGTGTTGGAGTGGGGCCTAGTGGGAGATGTTTGGATCGTGGGGGTGTATCCCTCATGAAGTATTTGGTGCCATCACCTTGGCACTGAGTGAGTCCACATGAGATCTGTTTGTTTAAAAGTGTATGGCACCTCCAACTCTTTCTCTCTCTTGTCCTGCTCTGGCCATGTGACATGCCTGCTTCCACTTCACCTTCTGCCACAAGTAAAAGCTTCCTGAGGCCTCCCCAGAAGTCAAGCATTCTTGTACAGCCTGCAGAAACAGAAGCCAGTTAAATCTCTTTTCTTTGTAATTACCCAATCTTAGGTATTTTTTATAGCAATGCAAGAATGGCCTAGTACACCAGTTTCCTGGGTAAAATATGAGTATTTCATTTCCTAAAATTAATATAGTCCCATCAGTGTATAATTCTAGTAGATTCTATGAAAAGCTATTGTTGATAAGTAGGCTGAAATGACTGTAAAGGGATGAAGGAACTGTAATGTGACTATCAGTATTAACTGAATGTTACTACATTTAAACACACACACTCACAACTAGTGAAAACAGAACTGTCTGTGAGAGCAGATTTAAAACAATAGCTTCATCCTGAGCTCCACTTATGCATCTGTTACATTTACACATTTCTACCTAGTAACTCTAGATGTTTAGCCAAACATCTCTCTCCCCTATTTCTAGTCACAGATGTCATACAGGAATAGGTAGAAAGGAAAAGATAGATGAAGGCAGAGTGGCAAGTCTTACATCCAACACATGTAAAAGGATATTAAAAGATATGCATAGATATAGATACAAACATTAAGAAGTCATTATTTTATTTACTTTTATTTTTTGACCTCTAAACTTTTTATTGGATTCCTGCTCCCCAAAGGGTACCCTGTTTCTGCTGACCCAATGCCTCAGAACTTTGGTGTTGTTGGTCTCAGACACCACTTTGCCATCCACTGTCCTGCAGGCCATGGTCTGTTGGATGGTTTGCATGGAATTGCAACCTAGAGAACTTCTACTCATACTTCAGGACACAGTTCACTTATTACAACATGTAATAATTTGCTTATTTGGGTGTTAGCCTCTACAAGACTAGATTTCAAGCTTCTAATAAGCAAAAATTAATCTTACATATCCTTGTGTTCCTAGCACCAATCACACTCCTAGACATACAGTGTTGAATTATAAACATTTGCTGAATGATGAATGAATGAACAAATATTCAATCAGGACTCACAGAGTTTTTTAGGAGTGGTAGAATCTGTTTTTCTTTCCTCTCCTTTCTCTTCCTCCTCCCCTCAACTACCCCATTCTCATCCACTAAAACTCCTTACTTTAGCAGCAAATAAAAGATCTTCTCTATAAGACACATTATTCCAGGAAGATGAAATAAATGTACTTTTCCTTATTCCACCTATTGGGTAAAACTAAAAGCCCTGGACATAATATGTAAAGCAAACACAGGAAGTCTCTGAAAGGTGGAGAGAAGATTGCTTGCTAGGAACATCAAAACCCGAAGAACAACATGGTCATGTGTTCCTTGGGATTCATTTTTGGCTAATATATCTGAGATGTGCAGCTGAAGAAGCCAGAAACAAGAAAACATCAACATGCATGGGCAAAATAGCCTGAACAAAAGCTTCTTCTCTCTAGCTGAAGGCCAGGAAAAGGATGGCCTAGTCAGACAGAAAATTTTTAGACAAGAAGCACTCTATTCCAGCCTAACCCCACAGAAAAAGCTGTTGCTCCACTCCCATCCATGCCAATGAAGACCACATGGGGAGCCTACATTTCCACCCTCATGAGACAGTAATGAGGTGCTCCAACACGCTCACCAGAGTGGTATCAAAGAAAGCCAAGTAGGGTGCCAGGACGTTCATCCCTCTGGCCAATAACATGATCTCTTCCTCCCTGCAGTGTGAGTAAAAACCACACAAGGAGCCAGAACTTCTGCCCCCATCAAGCAGTAATGAGGCACCCACCTCACCCCACTGAGGTAGTGTTAGAGGAGGCCTACTAAAGAATCAAGACTTTCACCATCACCCAGCAATAATGAGGCCACCTCCACCACAGTGTCAATGGAGCCAGAATCCCCACCCTCATCCAGCAGTAATAAGTAGTTCCTCCCATTCAAGTGTCAACAAGGCCAATTGGAGAAACTAGACTTCCATTACACATGATATTAACAAGGTGGCACCTCCCTCCTTCCACTACTAGAGTGGTGTCAGAGAAGGCCAATCAAAATGGAAGATTTAAATAAGATTTAGAGTCTCATAACATAATAAGAAAATGTCCAGATTTCAATCAAAAATCACACATCATACTAACAACCAGAAAGGTATCTACTGAATGAAAAAAAGTAATAGATGCCAACAACAGATGACAAAGGTGCTAGAATTACCTAACAAATATTTTAAAACAGCCATTATAAACATGTTTCAATGAGTAATTACAAACAGGCTTGAAACAAATAAAAAATAAAAAGCTTTAGCAAAGAAAAAGAATGTCTCAACAAACAAATGAAAGATACAAAGAAGAATCAAATTGAAATTTAGAACTGAGAGATACAGTAACTGAAATTTTAAAAAGCTCAGTGAATAAGTTCAACAGCAGAATGGAGGAAATAGAGGAAAGAAATCATGAACAGAAAGAGTGAACAATACAAATTACTCAATACAAACAACATAGAGAAAAAAGACTTGAAAAAAGTGAACATGCTTCAGGAACCTTTGGAAGCATTTTTTAAATGTAATATTTGTGCCACTGAAGTTCTGGAAGGAGAGAAAAATGAGGGCAGGGATGAAAAAGTACTTAAAGAACTAACGGCTGAAAACTTCCCACATTTAGCAAGAAACATAAAACTACAAATTCATGAAGTTGAGTGAACCCCAAACAAGATAACAAAATAATACACAGGAAGATATACCATAATTAAAATTATGAAAACTAAAAACAAAGTGTTGAAAGCAGCCATGACACCGTACACGTAGGGGAAAACAATTTGAATAACAGTGAGTTTCTCCCTGGAGAAACCATGGAGGCCAGAAAGAAGTGGCACAGTATCTTTCAAGTGAAAAGAACTGTCAACCCAGAACTTTACACTCAGTGAAATTACCCTTCAGGAATTAAGGAGAAAGCAGTATATTCTCAGGTAAAGGAAAATTAGGATAGTTTTTCAAAAGTAGACCTACCCTAAAATAACAGCTTTTAAAAGCTCTCTAAACACAAATGTTAAAAGAAGGAAGCTTGGAACATCAGAAATGAAAAAAGCATGCAGCAACAGAAATATGGGTAAATAAAATGGGCTTTCCTTTGCCTCCTGAGTTTTCTAAATTATGATAGACCATTGAAACAAAAATTATAAGACTCTATTACGTGGTTCTAAATGTAGATGTAGAGTAAATATGACAATTATAAACAAAGGAGAGGAAAAGGATGCAGGTAGCATTCATATACTTTACACAAACTGGTAAAACAATGATGCCAGTAGATTGTGATAAACTATATATGTTGCAACACCTAGAGCAAACTTTAAAAAAATATATACAAAGAGATACACTCAAAAACACTTTAATAAAACAAAACGGAACACTAAAAATTGTTCAAACAACCCACTAGAAGACAAGAAGAAGAAAATAGAGAGCTGAGAAAAGAGAACAAACATAAAAGAAAAAATATAGCGTAAATTTAAGTCCTGTTGAAATAGGAACAGTTCGTGTGCTGGGGGTGTGGCTCGTTTCTTCATGACCTACTGCTGGAAACCCCTAGGGGGAGCAGGCAGACGGGCAGGTCATGGGGAATGTGGGCTCTTACCCTATGGCAGGGTCTAGGGGTGAATGAATGTTTACAGCTCCTGAGGCCCCAGTGGTCATGTGTTAACAGTGTGCTCTTTCAGTGTAGCCATTCAAAAGCGGCTTGTGTTAACCAGTGCAAATTGCCTTATCGCAAGGACAGAGGGCTTTCTGTATCCCAGGGTCTTGCCTTAGTGTACCAGAAAAATCGGATCACACATGGACTTGGAGAATGATTGCAAGGTTTTTTATTGAGTGGTGGTAGCTCTCATCGAGGTGGATGGGGAGGCCCAGAAGGGGAATGGAGTGGGAAGGTGGTTTTCCCCTGGAGTCGGGGTGCCGAGCGGCCAAACTCTCCTCCAACCGCTGCAGCCAAATTCCCCCCAGGTCTGCATTGTTCTGCCGGTTGACGGCCCACCAGCAACTGCTGGTGCCTGTCGGTGTGCTCTTCAGTCAATGTGTTCTTCCCAACGTTCAACCATTTGTGTGTTCTTCCACCAGTGTGATCCTCTCGACGTCCAGCCACTTGCATCTCTGCCCACCAGGGTCTCAGGGTTTTTACAGGAACAGGATGGGGACATAGCAGGCCAGGTGGTCTTGGAAAAATCAACATTTGGGCACAAAAACAGAAATGCCTGTCCTTACATAGGTCCATGGGCACAGGCCTGGGGGTGGAGTGCTGGCCAGGGACCCCACCCTTCTCTCCTAGCATTTCCCTGCCCCCATCCCATATCACTAATGAAAAAAATAAAAAAACAAAAACAGTGGATGAATAGATTTTAAAACAACAACAAAATACAGGCTAGGGGTAGTGGTTCATTCCTGTAATCCTAGTGCTTTCAGGAGGTTGAAGAAGGAAGATTGCTTGAGGCAAGGAGTTTGAGATCAGCTTGGGCAACATAGCAAGACCTCCATCTTTACCAATAATATAAAACAAACTTAGCCCAGCATGGTGGTATGTGCTTATAGTCCCAGCTACTGGGGAGCCTGAGAGGGGAGGATCACTTAAACCCCTTGATCACTTGAGCAGTTTGAGGCTGCAGTGATCTATAATCACACCTCACTTCAGCCTGGGTAACAGAGTGAGACTCTGTCTCTAAAGAAAGAGAGAGAGAGAAGACACAAGTCACCAATATCAGGAATAAAACAGGAAGTGTCACTAAAGACCCTACAGCCACAAAAACGATAATAAAGAAATACTATGAACAACACTACAAACATAAATTTGACAACTTAGATGTAATGAACCAATTCCCCAACAAACCCTAATCACCATAACTCACCCAATATGAAATACATAATTTGAAAATCTGTATCACTACTAAAATAATTGAATTTTGAACTAAAAAAAAAAAAGAAATCTGCAGGCCTAGGCGGGTTCACTGGAAAATTTAACAAAATATTTGAAGAATAATAACACCAATTCTACACAATCTTTTGCAGAAAATAGAAAGGGAAGAAACATTTTCCAATATGTTTTATGAAGATAGTATTACACTTAGCCCAAAACCAAAGATAGGACCAAAAATAAAAAAAATTAAAACTACCATGTTAATGAATTGAAATACTCAGTATATTAAAGATGTTAATTCTCCCCAAATTGATGCATAGGTTTAATGCAATTCTTATCAGAATCTCAGTAGGTTTTTTTTTATATTTAGACAAGACTATTTTATTATTTATATGAATAATCAAAGAACTAGAAGAGCTAAAACAATTTTTTAAAAGAAGAATGAAGAAGAATCAATATACCTAATTTCAGAACTATTTATATAACAATAGTAATCAAGACTAAGTGATATTGGTCTACAGATACATACATCAACGGAATAGAACAGAGAACACAGAAATAGAGCCATATAAATATGCCCAAATGGTTTTTGACAGTAGTACAAAAGCAATTCAGGGATGAAAGACAGACTTTTCAACAAACTGTGTTGGAGCAATTGGACACCCATAGTCAATAAAATGAACTTCAACCTAAATCTCACGCTTTATATAAAAATTAACTCAAAATGAGTTATATACATTAAAATAAAGTATAAAATAGTAAAACTTTTAGAAAAAAACCATAGGAGAAAATCAGGATCTAGGGTTAGGCAAAAAGGTTCTAAGATTTGACACCAAAAGCATAATCGATAAAAGGAAAAAAATGACAAACTGGACTTCCTCCAAATTAAAAACTTTTTCTCTTTGACAACATACAGAATGGGAGAAAAAATTTGCAAACTATGCATCCAACAAATGTCAAGTACCCAGAATCTGTAAGGATCTTAAATAAATTAATAAGTAAAAAACAACCCCATTAAAAAATAGACAAAGTACATGAACTGAAACTTCTCAAAGGGAGTCATACAGCAAACAAGCATATGAAAAAATGCTCAACATCACTAATCATTAGAGAAATGCAAATCAAAACCACAATGAGATACCACCTCTCACTAGTCAGAATGGCCATTATTAAAAAGTCAAAAAACAACAGATGCTGGCAGGGTTGCAGTGAAAAGGGAATGCTTATATACTCCTCGTGAGAATGTAAACTAGTTCAGTTACTGTGGAAAGCAATATATAACCAAAGGAATATCAGTTGTTCTACTATAAAGATACATACAATTGTATGTTTATCACAGCACCATTCACACAATGGTAAAGACATGGAAGCAACCTAGATGCTCAGCAATGGTGGGCTGGATAAAGAAAATATGGCATATATACACCATAGAACACTACACAACCATAAAAAAAAAGAATGAAATCATGTTCTTTGCAGCAACATGGATGCAGCTTGGGGCCATTATCCTAAACAAATTAATGCAGAACAGAAAACCAAATACCACATGTTCTTACCTACAAGTGGAAGCTACACATTGAGTGCACATGTACACAAAGAAGGGAGCAATAAACATTGGAGCCTACTTGAGAGTGAGGATGAGAGGACAGTGAGAATGGGGGGAAAAAAAACTATGTATTAGGTACTTTGCTCACTACCTGGGTGATGAAATAATTTGTACAACAAACCCAAGAGACACACAATTTACCCATGTAACAAACCTGAACATGTACCCCAAAAACTAAATAAAAGTTGGAGGCATATCAGAATTAATGTACATTGTGTAATAAATTATTGTACTCTGAGTTTTTTTAATGTTGCTCTTTGAAAGATTCTGTTACTAAGACAAAAACACAAACTATAGACTGCGAGAAAATATTTGCAAACCACATATCCAAAAAATGATGATACATTAAATATAGAAAGAACTCTTAAAAACTCAGCACTTAAAAAAAAATCTATTAGAAAATGGGCAAAAGGGCCAGGCACAGTAGCTCACACCTGTAATCCCAGCACTTTGGGAGGCTGAGGCGGGCAGACCACTTAGGTCAGGAGTGGCCAGCATGGTGAAACCCCATCACCACTAAAAATACAAAAAAAAAAAAAAAAATAGCTGGGCATGACGGCAGGCAACTGTAATCCCAGCTACTGGAGATGCTGAGGCTAAAGAATTGCTTCAACCTGAGAGGCAGAGGTTGCACTCCAGCCTGGGTGACATGGTGAGACTCCATCTCAACAAAACAAAACAAAACAAAACAAAAAACAGAAAATGGGCAAAATGGGCATGAAAAAACATTTCACCAAAGAGGATACACAGATGGCAAAGAAGCACATAAAAAGATATTCAATATCACTAGTTATTAGTGGCATAGCAAATTAAAACCATGAGATACAACTGCACACCTATCAGAATGTTTAAAATTAAAAATAGTGACAAAATCAAATGCTGGTAACGATGCAGAGAAACTCATATATACTGTATGGTACCATTTATATAACATTCTTGAATGATAATATTACAGAAGTGGAGAACATACTAGGGTTATTAGGGATTAAGGAAGGGGTGGGGAGCAGGAAGAAATTGGGTGTGGGTATAAAAGGGAAACATGAGGGACCCTTGTGGTGATGGAAATGTTCTGTATCATGACTGTATCAATATCAATCTCCCAATGTTACCCAATGGTTACATCTTATAAAACTATAGCATAATATCACAATATTGTAAGAGTAAGGGTACACAGGATCTCTCTGTATTATTTCTTATAAGTATACATAAATGTACAATAAAATCCAATTTCAAAGTTTTTTTTTTTTTTTTAATCATTTTTCTTAAAGAACTAGAATAAGGAAACAATAGTGAGTATCCCATAGTCAAC
The DNA here is from genome assembly GCF_007565055.1 of Rhinopithecus roxellana. NCBI lineage: Eukaryota > Metazoa > Chordata > Mammalia > Primates > Cercopithecidae > Rhinopithecus > Rhinopithecus roxellana. Next base: position 103,182,187 of record NC_044562.1, read on the forward strand.
AAAATACATTTCCTAAATATAGTGTTAAATCGAAGAATGATTAAACAACTAGGCAATTCCTATTGGTCTATGCTTCATCTGATGGACAGCCCTGTCTTGATCGTGTAGGTAATTAAAACCCAACTCCACATCCTTGTTTTGTGTCATGATGGGCAATGCAAGTTTAGTGTAAAGGGTCACAAGGAACCTTAGAGGTCATCCAATTCAACTTTTTCATTTTACAGGAAAAAAAATTGAGGGAAGATGGGTGACCAGATTTTATGAAATTGAGGGAAGATGGCTGACTAGATGTAGGTAGTATGTGCCTCTTCCACAGAGAGGAACCAGAATAGTAAGTAGATATCTTTTGAAGAGATGGTCTAGGAGAGCATGCTGGGATTCACAGAGAAGAGATGGGAAGCACCAGAAGTAAGTAGAGGATCTGAGGCATCTTGCCCAGCCAGGTACTCACTAAGAGCTGGGAGAGGCTTCTAAACACAGGGAAACAAGAAGAGAGAAACCCCAAGGGCTTAGCTTTTATGACCTTGACTACAGGGGAGACCCTTGACCCACTAGGCCCTTGAGCCTGACGTACAGAGCTGCCTAAAGATTTCACAGAGACATTGCTCCAGAAAGGAAACCCACATGAAATCCCATAGGCATCCAGGCCTAGAGCAGCCTCAGCAAGGTGCCACTTTGAGATCTTAGTTACAGGGGACCTACAGACATGGCTGCTGCCACTGCGCAGCTCCCAGCAGGGAAATGGGAGACTAGGCTCTCCCTTTCTCCTCTGGGAGGGTCTCTACTGCCCAGATGCAGTATGCTATTGAGACTGAGATGTGAGTGGCTGGCACTCTCCATAGCTTCCTGACCACACTGCCTGCCTGGGAGGGGCACCACCCTCTCTGGTCTCAAGCCCAAGGTATCATTTTAAGAGTTTAATGCTAAGTTAGGCCCCACCCTCGGGCCAAGTTCAAGTTGATGTGGTTGCAACCACCGCTTAGCCAAGGAGGGACAAGGAAACAAAGCTCTCTTACACATACCTAGAACAATATCCACTGCCTTGCCACAGGCTCCTGTGAGACTGAGACTTGAGCAGACTACACTCTTCATAGCTTCTTCCCCGTGCTGTTTGCCTGAGGTGGGAGGGCCTACCCACTCTGGTCACCAGCCCACAGCTGGCACAATTCTGAGAGTTTAACACTGAGTTGTGTCCTACCTTCGGGCCAAATTTGAGGTGATGTGGTTGCAGCCACCACCCAGCAGTAGGAGGGACAGGGAAACCAAGCTCTCCTAAGGACAATACCCACTGCCCTGCTACATGCAGCTGTGAGATTGGGGACTAGTCTGCTGAATGCATTGCTGCTTCTAGGAACACCAACACAGACTGTTTAAGTCCCAGTAGGTTGCTCCACCACTGCTACTGCCATCACCCACACAGTACCAACAGCAGAGGGACCTGAGAACCCACCCACACTCCTGGCCCACTGCTGCCACTTATAGCTTCTAAGAAAACTACCTGAATGCCCAAGAATCAGCCCTCCAGGACCCGCAAAGACCAGAGTCAGTATAAGCTGTTCTGAGTCCAGAAAAAAAAAAAGGCACATTGCCCCACTGCTGCCACCATGGGGGCCTGCTCAGTTAGACATCCAAGTCTCCAGCAAAACTTCACTACTACTTCGACTAATAATTATAATAACAAATGTACCCTAATCCATCAGGAAAATCACAGATACCACTGACCCTGTGTACTGTTGAAGAAGTCAATACAAAGATCACACTATCACAGGCACCCACAATCAAAGCTAAAGTATCCTGTTCAACCAACAATATACACACATCTTTAGGAAAAAATTCTCCCTTATGAAAATAATTTTCAAAAAATTGGAATGGGGCTTCCCTGTGGGGGTCATTATGGGGGTTTCCTGGGCTTTCAGCTCTTTCAAGACTGACATGAAAACTGCCAAACTCTGCCAAATTCAGAAATGGTGATTAGGAAACATGGGGATCTGCGAGAAACAACTGCAAAATTAGTATCCCCCTAAAGGAGCACCAAAAGAGGATAAGTGATATTCCATCCAAAAGAGAAAGCTGTCTTTATTGTATGAAGTCATTTATATGATTAAAATTCCATTTGCCATATTGTAAGATGACAATACCAACCATACCTGCTAATCAAAAAGTTCAAGCAAGCTATACTCCCACAAGTTAAAAAAAAGGGAGGGTGGGGGGTGACAAACACAAATTTAATTAAAGCTAAAAGGAGAGAGTTAGAAACGGAGAGTGAGTGAGGTAAGTAATACTAAGTTGATAAGGGACAAACCAGAATGGACAGTTAAGTCCTTTCCACTGCTAGCCTTGGTTTGGAAAGAGCAAGTACTACAAAAGCACACAAAGATATCAACAATCAAATTCCTTCAAAATGTTAAAAAGTACTGAGCCAAAGAGTACTTTCCAAGGAGAAACCAAGGCTCCACTTTATGCATCAGAGAACATTGTTCCTAAACTAGAACTTAACAAAGATTTGCCTAAATCAGGGGAATGTAGATGTAATCCTTCAGAAACTAAAGCACCTTTACTGGTTAGCTCAATGAAAACTTCTTTGTCAAAACAAGACAGAAAATATTCCTCAGCCATACTTAATGATGTGTAAGCAGTTTCTGTTGATCTGAAATTGAAAACAAATGATCCCCAAATATAACAGCATCTAGTAAAAGTACTAGATATGCCTACTGGTGATTATCACAGTTCAAAGGATCTCATTGATGGAGTTAAAACAGTAACAATCTCATTGTCAAGCAATGAGAGAGATTCCAAAGGTAGAGATCACCCCTCAAGAGTCTCCACTGATATTAGAGACACTAAGACTTGGGAAAAGAACACAGAATACTAATTAAGCCTTAAAAATAGCTCATTAGGCAAAATCTGAGTCATGGGGAACCAAGAATAAGGACTTAGCCTCAGAGTAGAGAAAATGCAGGAGAAAAGTGTGCCTGTGACAGAAAAGCAGGAATGGACTGCCATGAGCATGGCTCTGAGGACTTCAACACTGATGATTCAGCCACAGAGAAGAAATCTCAAGATGAAGACTCCATTTAAGCTTGTTCATTCCAAGGGCGATAACTTACAATGAGTTTCTTTCTGTAACACAACCAAGCAGCCAAAATCTTGCCTCTCTGTCTACAAAATTTATTCAAGAAGAGAAAGTAAAAGACTGCAGTCATAATTGAGTCTCAGATGTAAAGGCATTAGTGGAGAGTAAAGAACAAGTCTCTCTGGAGCCCATATCTGGCTTCAGTTCCAAGCATTACACATTCAGTGACAGGGCCCTTTAGGTTCAACCCAGGATCACATTTTTCAGAGCCCCTTCACCAATCATGCGACAACCGCTGACAGAAAGGACCTTCCAGCTCCATAGGGCTGGAGTTGTTTCCTGCCTATCTTGGACTAGGGGTGTTCCCAGGAAAGCCTCAGTGTTGGAATGCAATGGCCCAGAAACCACAGCTTATCAGTCCCCAGAAGGGAAGATTTTCACAAGTTCCTTTGTTGGAAAGAAATTTGACTGATATAAGAAGTTTTAAACCCCCAATCAGACTTACAATCTCCAAATTCTCTCTAATGAAGCTCTTGGGAGCTGTACAAAAAGGCTGGACTAAGGGCAATACCACCATAAAGAAGAGTGGAGTCAGTGGTATCACAATGCTCTTTACAGGATACTTCATCCTCTGTTGTAGCTGGGGTTTCATGCATCTGAAGCTGTAGTACTGGTGTAAGTAGTGTTGACCTGGATATCACTTAAGAAATCTTTGGAACTACAAGGGGCATATAGTGGAGCTGACTTCAATACGTAGTTAACAATTTAAAAGGGCATTTAGAACAAGAAGAGGGAGTGAAAAGAATAAAATTATTAAAATCTGTAATAATTATATAGAAAGTAAATTTTTATTAATGTGGACAAAGAAATATGAAAAGGTGACTGCTATACCAGATGCACAGATATCAATGGAAGGACATAAGAAACATGAAAAAGTAGGGATTTATGACACCACCAAAGGACCACAACAATTGTCTGGCAACAGATCCAAATCAAAAATAATGCCTCAAAATGCCAGATAAATAATCCAAAATATTGATTTTAACAAAGCTCAATGAGGTGCAAGAGAAATATGAAAAACAGTACAAAAAAGTTCAGAATATGGATGAGAAATTTACCAAGGAAATAGGTATCTTTTTAAAAAATGCATTGTGGATGTAAAAAATTCATTGAAGAAAATGCAAAACACATTTGAAAGCTTCAATAATAGACTAGATCAAGCAGAACAAATCTCAGAAGTTGAAAACAAATCTTTTTTTTTCCTTCAATTTTGATTTTACGTTCCAGGGTACCTGTGCAGGATGTGTAGTCTGTTACATAGATAAATGTGTGCCATGGTGGTTTGCTGCACAGATCAGCCTATAACCTAGGTATTAAGCCCAGCATCCATTAGCTATTCTTCCTGATGCTCTCTCCTCCCACCCCCTACCCTCTGAGAGGCCTCAGTGTGTGTTGTTCCTCCCCATGTGTCCATGTGTTGCTATCATTTCAGCTCCTGCTTATAAGCTCCTGCTTACAGCCATTCCAAATGGGAGTAATCAGCCAAAAAAAAAAACAAGGGGGCTACAGGGCCCATGCAAGTTTAAAATCCAGTAGGGCAGTCAAATCATTTAAAGTTCTGAAATGATTTCCTTTGATTCCATGCCTCACATCCAGGTCATGCTGATGCAAGAGGTAGGTTCCCTAGTCTTGGGCAGCTTCACCCCTGTGGCTTTGCAGGGTACAGCCTCTCTCCTGGTTGCCTTCATGGTGTGGTGTTGAGTGCCTGTGGCTTTTCCAGGTGCATGGTGCAATCTGTCAGTGGATCTACCATTCTGGGGTCTGGAGGACAGTGGCCCTCTTCTCACAGCTCCACTAGGCAGTGGCCCAGTAGGGACTCTGTGTGGGGGCTCCCACCCCATGTTTTCCTTCTGCACTGCCCTAGCAGAGTTTCTTCATGAGGACACCACCCCAACAGCAAACTTCTGCCTGGGCATCCAGCAGTTTCCATACATTTTCTGAAATCTAGGTGGAGGTTCCCAAACCCCAATTCTTGACTTCTGTGCACTCACAGGCTTAACACCATGTGGAAGCTGCCAAGGCTTGAGGCTTGCACCCTCTGAAGCCACAGCCTGAGTTATATATTTGTCCCTTTCTGTCATGGCTGGAGTGGCTAGGATATAGGGCACCAAGTCCCTAGGCTGCACACAGTGCAGGGACACTGGGCCCAGCCCAAGAAACCACATTTTCCTCCTAGGCCTCCAGGCCTTTGATGGGAGGGGATGCCATGAAGACCTCTGACATGCCCTGGAGACATTTTCCCCATTGTCTTGGGAATTAACATTCAGTTCCTTGTTACTTATGCAAATTTCTGCAACTGGTTTGGATTTCTCCCCAGAAATGGGATTTTCTTTTCTATCTCATTGTCAGTTTGCAAATTTTCCAAACTTTTATGCTCTGCTTCCTTTATAAAACTGAATGCCTTTAACAGCACCCAAATCACATTTTGAATGCTTTGCTGCTTAGAAATTTCTTCTGCCAGATACCCTAAAGCATCTCTCTCAAGTTCCAAGTTCCACAAATCTCTAGGGCAGGGACAAAATGCCACCAGTCTGTTTCCTAAAATGTAACAAGAGTTACCTTTGCTCCAGTTCCCAACAAGTTCCTCATCTCCATCTGAGACCACCTCAGCCTGGACCTTATTGTTCATATCACTATCAGAATTTTTGTCAAAGCCATTCAACATGTCTTTAGGAAGTTCCAAACTTTCCCACATTTTTCTGTCTCCTTTTGAGCCTTCCAGTCTCTTCTAAACTCTGCCTATTACCCAGTTGCAAAGCCACTTCCACATTTTCAGGTATCTTTTCAGCAGCACTCCACTCCCAGTACCAATTTACTATATTACTCCATTTTCATGCTGCTGATAAAGACATATCCAAGACTCGGCAATTTACAAAAGAAAGAGGTTAATTGGACTTACAGTTCCACATGGCTGAGGAGGCCTCACAATCATGGTGGAAGGCAAGAAGGAGCAAGTCACATTTTACGTGGAGGGCAGCAGGCAAAAAAGAGAGCTTGTGCAGAGAAAATCCTGTTTTTAAAACCATCAGATCTCATGAGACCCATTCACTATCACAAGAACAGCACAGGAAAAACCCACCCCATGATTCAATCATCTCCCACCTGGCCCCTCCCACAACATGTGGGAATTATGGGACCTCCAAGATGAAATTTGGGTGGCAGCACAGAGCCAAACCATATCATTGCCCAAAGTTACTTATAGATTCAATGAAATCCCTATCAATTACCAACATTATTTTTCACAGAATTAGAAAAAACAATCCTAAAATTCACATGAAACCAAAAAAGTGCCCAAAGAGTGAAAGCAATCCTAAGCAAAAATAACAAAGCTGGAAAAATCACAGTACCTGACTTCAAATCATACTACAGAGCCATGATAACCGAAACAGCATGGTACTGGTCTAAAAATAGACACATAGGCCAATTAAACAGAATAGAGAGCCCAGAAATAAATCAACGAACCTACAACCAACTGATCTTTTACATTAAAAAATATGTATATACACTCGGGAAAGGAAACCCTTTTCAATATATGATGCTGGGAAAATTGGATAGTCATATGCAGAAGAATAAAACTGGACTCATACTTCTTACCATACACAAAAATTAATTCAAGATAAATTAAAGAACTAAATGTAACATCTGTAAGTATAAAAATCCTAGAAGAAAACCTAGGAAAAACTTTTCTGGACATTGGCCTATTCAAAGAATTTGTTATCAAGTCTTCAAAATCTAAATTAACAAAAACAAAAATTGACAAATGAGACTTAATTAAACCAAAAAACCTCTGCACAGCAAAAGAAACTATCAACAGAGTAAACACAAAACCTACAGAATTGGAAAACATATTTGCAAACTATGCATCCAACAAGGGCTAATATCAAGAATCTATGAGAAACTCTAACAGCTCAACATGAAAAAAGCCAAATAACTCTACTAAAAAGTGAGCAAAGGACATGAACAAATATTTTTCTAAAGAAGACATACAAGTGGCCAATAGACATATGAAAAAGTGCTTAAAATCACTAATCATCAGAGAAATGCAAATAAAAACCACAATGAGCTGCCATCTCATACCAGTCAGAATGATTATTATTAAAAAGTCAAAAAAAATGCAAAATAGATGTTGACAAGGTTGTAGAAAAAAAAAAAGGGAACACTTATACACTGTTGGTGGAACTATAAAGGAGTAAAACCTTTATGGGAAACAGTATGAAGAATTCTCAAAGAACTAAAAATAGAATCATCATTCAATCCAGCAATCCCATTACTGGGTATATACCCAATGGAAAGAACTCATTATACCAAAAAGATACCTGCACTTCTTTCAAAACGATTCACAATAGCAAAGATACAGAATCAACCTAAGTGTCTATCAACGGAGGACTGAATAAAGAAAATGTGGTATGTGTATATATATATATACACACACATATATAGGAACACTACTCAGCTATAAAAAAGAAGGAAATCATGTCTTTTTTGGTAACATGGATGTGACTAGAGGCCAGAATCCTAACTGAAATAACTCAAAAACAGAAAGTCAAATACCACATGTTCTCACTTACAAGTGAGAGTGAAACAAAGGGGACACATGGACATACGGAGTAAAATAATAGACATTGCAGACTACAAAAGGTGGGAGTCCGGGAGAGGGGATGAGGGCTGAAAAATTACCTATTGGGTAGAATGTTCACTATCTGGGTGATGGGGACACTAAAAGCCCAGACTTCACCATTATGCAATATATGCATGTAAGAAATCTGCACTTGAACCCTCTAAATTTATTAAAAATTTAAAATAAATAAATAAAACAAAAATAATTAAAAGAAGAAATTTAAGACAAAAGAGATACATGATAAGGTCAAGGTTAAATACAGAGTTAGTAGTGAAACAAGGCCTAATGTCCCATTTCTCAATACAACACTTTTCTTTGTTTTTCCTTTCTTTCATGTCAGACGGGTAATGTGCAAATCTCATAATAAGGTTGAGGGTGGCACATTTCACACATGCGTGTGAACACCCAATCATCATGCTCATGAACTACAAAAGGATTTACAACATTCTTTTTATCATAGTACTTTGTTTTACACATTCTCAAACAAAGAGACAGCCTCCTTTATATGCATTATTATTTAAGAATCTGTATACTATCTGAAGCTGAATACCATCTGAAGCTGAATTCCAACTACACACTCTCTGGAACAGAATGGCTTCTTTTATACAGGATGGCTGATCTCCAAACCCATATCTCAAAGCTATCAATAGCAAAAAGAAACATCAATAGTCTGGAAATGGATCCCACCCGGGCAAGCACAAATTAAAGCCCCACAAGTAGGGGGTTCCCCTTGTCCCTAAGGGACTAGAAAGGACTTTCACTTTGCCTCATCCCTCCAGCTCTATTCCAACATTCTGGCACCTACAAACATTAAATATTTAATGAGCACCTATTATATGCCAGGCACTGTGCTACATGCTAGACAGTGAATAAGATATACAACCTCAATCCTCAAGGAGGTTGTCATCCTCAGTCCTCAAGGAGGTTGTCATCTGTGAGAGATGACAATTACAGGCAATTACAGTACAGTACATGAAGGGTTAAGAGTAAATCCATATTACCCTGAGAGCACAGGCATCATCCACTACTGACCAGGCAGAGAGGATTCAAATGGGAGGGGATTTGAGAGAAGGAGGAGTGAGAGTTCAATGTAACCAGTGAGTGGAGAATTAAGCTATTGAATTACTCAATTCACTCAACTGAGAAAGTATCTAAACGAAATAATTGTTTTGGATGTTTTAAGTGATACATGGTTTAGTTCCAGGCTTTGGTAAATGCTTCTATAAACCTCATAATCACACTATAACTTATCTATTTTGTAAAGTCAGCTTTTTACACACTGAATTTACTTAAAAGAGACTTCCTGCTACACTTGTAAAAGACTACTGTATCACCTCCCTCTTCCCACTCTCTAATTAAGTTGTCAAAAATGTTTTTCATTGTATTTGTTTTGGTTCTTAAAAAACCAATATGCAAGTCAAACAACATGGTTTACATATATTTCCATAACTGTCTTGCCATATTTTGTCACACCCACTAATCAGATATTTTCCACTCATCTCTCTGTTGTATGTGAAGCTGGCAGAAGACAATATTCTAAATTGCTTTCCAACTGCATCACCTCAAAAGACTTAAAAACACATTAACCTCAGGCAAGATAACATGCTTTCATTTTGCAAGAAAGTAAAACACTAATTATTTCACAAAGCCTTCCTTAAAGGTCAAAAATAAATCCATAAATGCAATAAAATTGAGGGAAAACTTAACCTAAACCTTAAAGGAATGAAGTCTTGATCTTGGAGTAAATATTTTTAAAACCTCACGATAATTTTACTTTTTGTGTGCCATAGTACCAAAACAAAGGAATTAATTAGGACACATTAATCTTGTGTTTGTTTGTTTTGTTTTGTTTCAGTCTCACAAGTATACGTGTAACTTACTTGTCTCACTTAAGTTACTTGTCCATATTTTGGGTCAATAGATATCTGCTTAGAAGAAAGCATGCACTTTGAACAGTGCTATTAATAATATCTCCACTGTATTGTCATATATTTTTTCTAGTGAACTGAAATCAACAGCAAAAATGCCCCATTTATTTCAGTAGGACTGAAGAAAATTTAAAAATTTATGTAGTAAAAACAATATGTGTGAGCCACCTGTTTGCTTTTTAACTAAATGAATTGGTATGGAATGACAGCTGCTGCAAAACCAACACACTTCAAATACTGTATATTACTTTGCCAAGAAGACTAAATTTTGGTATCATTTACTTTATTACCATGGGACATGTTAATGGAGATTCTTACAGAAGAGCACTGTAATGAATATTTCTAGCCACTAAGTGTCACTGTTCATTTAAATTTTTTTTAACTACGCTGATGGGCATGGTGACTCAGTAGAATCTTTCGAATGGGGTCAATCAGAAAAAAAAAAATGATTAGATTACATAACACACTTAAAGCAAAGCACAGGCACTACATAAATGTAAACTGCTTAAGAGGAATTCCTAGAGATAGAGGTGTTGCTCTCAGTGGAATGCCAACTGATCATATCAGACATTTTGCAAGCTTAAATAAGGTTTGAGCTACACTAAGCCTTGTAATCTGTTTTTACCAATATAAATGCCAAAACTGAATTGCCACTATAAAGTCTGCCAAGTTTCTTTGTATTGTATGTCAGTATGCTGTTTTCCTTCATAGTGCCATCAATAAACATGTCTGGGGATCAACTGCTTGTGATCAGATATGCTACTTTCATTGTTTCAAGCTGAGCTGATACTGCATGAAATGCCAGTGCCAGAGAGGTTCCATTCAGGCTTGAACATTTGAGGGAGGAAGTAAGGCAGGCTTCCCTCTACCCTGCATACAAAAATTTAGGTTAATGTAAGAATATCCCTGGTGCTCACAAGATACAGACATCATTTCCTAGACATGCATAAATTTTAGACAACAGCATAATGCTCCACCCCTTGCAGGTTCTAGTTAAATAATTCAAGAGATACATACTCAGAGTTTTAGAGAGTAAGATTTTTAGCTGTTCTACTCACCATATGTAATGGTCTTCTTTTCTCAAGACAGCAATATCATCATATATTTTTCTGGGTATGCCACTATACTATTACAGGATAAAAATGTATGTTGTTGCCGGAGTTCCACTTCAGCTAAAGAACCCTTTCCATTTTTTCCCCGAAATAAAGAACCTACACCTAGAATTGCTCAAATCTCTATCTCTTCTTGCAAGACAGAGTGTATCCATTTTGAAATAACAGTTTTTGTAGCTTCTACTGTTCTCATCAAAGTGGGTGTGTTTGGGGGTCTTTTTGGTTTGGTTTGGTTTTTGTTCTGTTTGTCCAATCTGGAGCATTTTATCTCAGGCAATCTTTTATAGTTACAATACAAGACAGCAAAAGAAATGATGGTAAAAGTTAACATGAAAAAATAAGTACTTTAAATGTTCAGAGCTGAGAGAAGTAAGTTTGTACAGGGCAGGAATGGGCAAGTAAAACTTTATAAATATAGTATGTTCCTGAAAAGTACACCTTAATAAGTAGATAGAATTTCCTGAGACCTAAAAGTGGAGAGAGGGCATTCTATGTAGATGACATAGTATAGCAAAGATGTTGAAGTAGTATATTTTAAGATAGTGCACAAGGATTTCACATTAGAAAGTAGTAGGTACAAAGATTAAAAGAACTTTTGGAACCAGACTAGAATAAAAAATTCATATTAGTTTTAACTCATCCAAACTAAGAGATGATGGGAACCATTAAAACTTTTTAACACAAGAATGATTTTTTAAAAGTGTGTTCAAAAGATTAATAGGGGTGTATAGCAAAGTTTGAAAACAGCAAATGACAATTTTAAAATATTTTTAAAGATATATTGTGGACATATTTCAAGAGTATTAAAAATGTTTAAATGTTTACACCCAGTAAATTCTTCTGTTGAACAAATAATCCACAAAAATTAAAATAAAGAAATTCAAAATTCACAAAAAGAAAATAATAGGTACACAAAAATTATAGCAACAACTCTAAAGGAAAAAAACACCTCAATGTCCAAAATTGGGAAAAGTATGACACATATTCCTAATAGAATTTTAAGTGGACTATGTAAATTATGTGGAAAAATTAAAAAGTTATGATACATAAACAGAATATTACTTAACCATAATTTGGAGAGCAAAAATCATCCCGGGGCAATGTTTGTTTGTCTAGGCCATTAGTAATAAGGCAGTTGAGGAAACAGTCTATCCCCACTGCAAGCTGTAAAAAGTATTACTGTTGTGTAAAAGCTTGCCTTGGCAGGAAGAAACTGAACCCAGAATCTAAGACAGGAGCTCCTACTTCCATAACAATCTGGGTGCTTGGACAACACCTTGAACTGGTGGTAGTAAGTCTTCCAGAATATCATCCCATTATTCTACTCATGGAAGAGGACTTGCAGTCAAGTTGAACAGGGACTACTAGGCATTGGAGGATTTCATATTTCTCCCATTGCTGCCTTCAGCTGTACTAGCTCCATTCTACCTTTTCCCATCCCTGTCATTTCCTAACTGACATCTTGGAAGGACTGAAGACCTTTCTGGATCATTTTTCAGACATAAAACAGCACAGTCCAGTTTGAAATTTCCAACTTAAGAGCTCACTTCATCCCTTCCCCTGAAGTGTTGTCCAATCCTTAGCCTGAAAGACTTAAGAGTAAGAAAGAAAGTAATCTGATCTTTCATTCTTCCTCCCCCAGCCCCATTTACAGGCCCCTTTGTCCTGGCTTGTTGTGGTAAGGAGGAAGAAGTTGAAAAGAGACAAGTGGCTCTTTCTTATTGGATCCCTGTTGTTATCGTTTCTTGGCCTAAGCTGGGTATTCATGAACTCTGTGTGGCAGGCATTAAAATGCTGGTTCTTTCATTAGGCAAATGTGGTTTCATAAGGTGGTAAATCTGTCTCCAGTTTATCCTCTTCCAATGCTCCTTCAGTGTGTACCCTGTAGAACAATTCACTTTACATCCTCCTTCTGCCAGGATATACTTGCCTGGTGGCAAGCTGTTTTGGGTAGGCTTCTGTCAAGATGGCTAAGGCCCAGCTACCTTTCCACTTGACTCAAGAAACTCATACATCCTTTCTAAGCCTAACATGAGACTGCAGGCTGCTCCCCACTGCCCTTCACCCCATCATGCACTCTCTTTCCAATTATCTATCCTCCTGCTCAAATGGGAACCTGGCAGATCACCAAGTCTGCAGCATAAGCAAACTTCAAACTAGGAGAACACAAAAATCATTACACGTAACTGTCCCCTTCCTTGGCTTTGGGGTGCTGAGTATCCCTCTTCTTCCCCTCGAGAAAAGAAAATAAAAACCACAGCCCTTTCTCTCTAGGCTAATGACTCATAGCTCCAGTGCTTTTTTCACCCTAGTCTTCCGATCTGCTTCTGAGAGAGAGGAGAGGAGAGAGAATGACAAGGTTGGTGCTGATGGGATGATTAGGAACAGCAGAGCCTCTTTCTTTCTTTCTTTCTTTCTTTTTTTTTTTTTTTTGAGACAGAGTCTCGCTCTGTCACCCAGGCTGGAGTGCAGTGGCCGGATCTCAGCTCACTGCAAGCTCCGCCTCCCAGGTTTAGGCCATTCTCCTGCCTCAGCCTCCCGAGTAGCTGGGACTACAGGCGCCCGCCACCTCGCCCGGCTAGTTTTTTGTATTTTTTTAGTAGAGACGGGGGTTTCACCGTGTTAGCCAGGATGGTCTCGATCTCCTGAGCTCGTGATCGGCCCGTCTCGGCCTCCCAAAGTGCTGGGATTACAGGCTTGAGCCACCGCGCCCGGCCTCCGCCTCTTTATTTCTTAATAAGCCCCAAGCAAGTACAGAGTCTAGCCCCCAGTTTATGCCTTAAAACATAAAAGGTTGCCTGTACGCTCAACCTTACGATTAGGATCTTAGCAGGAAAAGTCCAACTCTATCTTGTTACAACAAAAATTCTCTAAGAAATGCCTGAACTAGGCCGGGCGCGGTGGCTCAAGCCTGTAATCCCAGCACTTTGGAAGGCCGAGACGGGCGGATCACGAGGTCAGGAGATCGAGACCATCCTGGCTAACACGGTGAAACCCCGTCTCTACTAAAAAATACAAAAAACTAGCCGGGCGAGGTGGCGGGCGCCTGTAGTCCCAACTACTCGGGAAGTTGAGGCAGGAGAATGGCGTAAACCTGGGAGGCGGAGCTTGTAGTGAGCTGAGATCTGGCCACTGCACTCCAGCCTGGGCGACAGAGAGAGACTCCGTCTCAAAAAAAAAAAAAAAAGAAATGCCTGAACTAAAACAAATTTCATGGAAGCAAAATACAACCTAAACTCAGAAAATGTTTTCTGAGGTTGAAAAACTACCCTGAAGGATAGAAACAGAATGTAGAATTGGAGCCTGCGTCCTCTTCTCTGAAAGTTGAATGTGACCCCTCACGTTATGCTCAATAAAGGCAAAATCATTTTTAACAAGCCCAAGTGCCAAATATTTCAGTTTTTAGGGCCCAGGTTCACACATACAACCTCTTCCCATTATTAAAACTGATCCCAAAAATGTTGGGGTCAGTTTTAGAATCCACTGCCTCAAAGATTCAGAACTACTTCCGTCACCACCCACTCCCACTCCCACGTCTGTCTCATTCTGTCAACCAGGCCCATTCCCTTTCCAACTTGCCCTCCTCAGAGATTCCTTGCTCATTCCCGAAAGCTTTCTCTAACTTCAAATCACAAGGAATAACTTTGGGATCTCTTTTTCTCATCTCCCTCTTGAAATATTGCCAACAGTCTTCTGCTACATAACAAAAATGATCCAAGTCCAGTACAGTCTTCTTAAATACGACCGCCTTCCCTTGATCACCTCCCACCCCAAAACTCAGAAATAACTATTAATAATTTTTTAAATAGAACTTTTTGGTTTTATCTTACTAACCATATAAGGTATTTTTCTAGTCAAAAAAAAAGATTTGTCAATCTCCCCAGTTCTATAAGGAAGAAGTAGTAAGTCCTAAGGCCATATCTGTGAATTTGCCCCAATTGTAACAGTTTCATACAAAGGAATAATTTTCCTTTTGAAAAAGTTGTCACCACAACCAGTTATACAAAATCACTTCATTATGTGCCCCATATTGCATATATAGGAATCACAGAATTGAAGAAAATTCAAAATCTGCCATCTTCCCTGCCCCCTTATCCCTAATTCTGATTAAATGAAAAGACTAGAAAGCTGTACTTAAGAAATGCTTAGAGCTCCTCAACTAGAGATTGCTTCAGAAGACTGAGTGTTGCTTAACAGTATGCATTTACATAAAATTGTGGTGATTGGATCAGCTTTTGATTTTCAGGGTTGAGTAGAATAGAATTTAAGAAATGTGGTGGTTTATAGAAAGAAAAATCTTAGAAACAAAGTATCAAATAAAGTCGAAAAAAGAAACAAAAATACATCTTTAGTAAGCAATGAAGTCCTTTTTAG
Organism: Rhinopithecus roxellana; assembly: GCF_007565055.1. Lineage (NCBI taxonomy): Eukaryota > Metazoa > Chordata > Mammalia > Primates > Cercopithecidae > Rhinopithecus > Rhinopithecus roxellana. The sequence continues at coordinate 103,197,352 of NC_044562.1, forward strand.
GTAACATCCTGAGCCTAATTCAGCTTCCCTGAGAACATTACCACAGACTAAGAGCACACATCATTAGATACTAACTGTAACAGCACAGCCCCATTGAACATATGTGCTGTCTGCATGGGAGGTCTGAGGGCTAAAGCTAGAGCATGCAGCAAAAAATATACAAAAAGCAGTGTACTTCTGAAATACTTTACTGAATATTAACACCCATTAAAAGCTTTCTTTGTATGAAACACATCTCATAACCTTTCTCCATCTCTCCCCTCCCTCACTCTATATTATCTGTATTTTAAACAATTGAGATAGCTAAATAGTTCTTGAGTTGCTCATTAAAATTATGCCTAAACACAATTATTTAATACAACATATTCTAAGTACTTGTAAGTAGTAAGGCTTCCCACAAGAACCTGGAAATTAGAAAGTTAAGAATGCCTCATAAGTGTAAAACTTTAAATGCCTAATGGATGAGAGTAGAGAGCAAAGTCACCTTTAAAGATGAATGAAAGACAGGCCTGAAAGCCTTAGCTGCTATTTGATTAATTATATTACCATGCTTTATTAAATGTGTCAATCAAAAGGGGAATTGGCCAATCAAATGCAAATGGAAAAACAAGGTTTAGAAAGCAGTATTTTGGCAATGCTCATCCAAGCACTTGTACACAGGAGAATCTGTTTGGGCCAAAACCAAACCCACTGAAAATAACATTCTTGGATTCAATTAATCTAATTCCCTTGTTCTAATTAATGCTTAACAAAGAACACTATGACTATGCAAGTACTCAAAGAAAAAAATGGCTGAATACCTTTCAACCTGGGAGTGGGAAAGCCTTTCTAACTATAACTTAAAATCCAGAAGGCATAAAACAAATATGATGTTTGATTTTATAAATACAAAATAAATTTGCATGACAAAAGTATATACATCTGTATTATGTGTGTAGCCGCAGATATATACCAAGAGATCTGAAAACCTAAGAAGAAAATGACCAAAAATCTAACAGAATAATAGGAAAATAACAGTTTACACAAAAAGAAATGCTAATGACCCTTAAATAAATTAAAATATACTCTACCTATCTCAGAAATGCAAATTAAACTGTACTGAGATTCATTTTTTTAACCCATCATATCGGCAAAAATCCAAAACTTTGACAACACACTCCATCATCAAGGCTGTAGGGAAACAGGCACTCTCAAACATTTGTGGCTGAAGTACAAAATGGTGTGATTCCTACTGAGAAGTTGGTAATATTAAAAAAAAAAAAAAAATTACAGATATATTTACCTTTGAACCAGCAATCCTGCTTCTAGCAATCTTCCCTGAAGAACCACTTCAAGAAATACAAGACACCATATGAACAAGGTTATTCACCGTTGCATTGTCATACCGAACAACTGAAAACAATTCAAATATATCATTTAATAGGGATAGGTTAGCTGAACTATGATACTTCCACAAAATGTATAGATAACACCCAGCTACAGAAAAGAATGAGGAAGACCTCTATATACTAACATGGGATGAACTCCAGGATCTATTTTATGAAAAAAGCAAGACAGAAAACATACTACCCTTTTTGTGAGAAAGGAGATGCAAGAATGTGTCTGTGTGTACATGTGTATTTGCCTAGCTTGAAGAAAAAAAAAAAAAAAAAAAAAGCCTGGAAGGAAAAGTCAAAAACTCAGCCATGCCCTGTGGCTCACGACTGTAATCCTAGCACTTTGGGAGGTCAAGGCGGGTGTTTCACTTGAGGTCAGGAGTTCAAGACCAGCCTGGCCAATATAGTGAAACCCCATCTCTACTAAAAATACAAAAATTAGCCAGCATGCTCGCACCTGTAATCCTAGCTACTTGGGAGGCTGAGACAGGAGAATCGCTTGAAGCCAGGAGGCGGAGGTTGCAGTGAGCTGACATCACACCACTGCACTCCAGCCTGGGCAACACAGCGAGGCACTGTCTCAAAAAAAAAAAAGAAGAAAGAAAAAGAAAAAAAAGAAAGAAAGAAAAAGAAGAAGAAGAAGAAAGAAAAGAAGAAAGAAACTAATACAAATTGTAAATAAAGTTCAAAGATGGATGGGTGGGGGTAAGACTCATAATAACACTGAAGACATATTTTGCTTGCTTAGCAATTTTGCCTAAAAGCAGTACCCTCACCCAGTTATAAATTGGCAGCCACTGTGAAATCTAAACTATCTCTGGTAGAGATCCTTAGGAACAGTTTTGGCTCGTATTTTGTGATAGTATTTTATCCGCATCTAGTTATTAACTAGCACCATACGAAAATTTGGTGGTTGCTTCCCTGAACTGTGCCTTATATGAAATCGACAAACAGGATTTTAAAAGCTTGTATATAGTGCCTAGGTCGTTTCTGAAGAATATTTTTGTAATGCCGCTGAGAACGTGTACTATAGAAAAAGAAACAAAATTCATCACATTATCTTGGAATTATTTCCATACAGTTGGTAAAACTACACATTTCGAAAAGATCAGCTGAGTCTAACAATGTGGTTTGGATGTGTATCCCCGCCCAAATCTCTTGAAGAATTATAGTCCCCATTGTTGGAGGTGGGGCCTGGTGGGAGGCGACTGGATCATGGGGGCAGATTTCCTCCCCTTGGTATTGTGATGCAATAGTGAGTGAGTTCTCACAAGATCTGGTTGGTTTAAAGTGTGTGGCACCACCTCGCTCTCTTTCAGTCCTGTTCCTACCATGTAAGATGCCTGCTCCTGCTTTGCCTTCTGTCATGAGTAAAACTTTTCTGAGGCTTCCCCAGAAGCCGCCATGCTTCCTGTACAGCCTGGGGAACCGTGAGCCAATTAAACCTCTTTTCTTTATAAATTACCTAGTCTCAGGTGTTTCTTTATAAATGACCCAGTCTCAGGTGTTTCGTTATAGTAATGTGAAAACAGACTAGTTAATATTTTAAAATAGTAATAAAACACTAAAATATATAGTTACTCTCACTTTACTTCCAGAATAAATTTCATCCTAATGAATTCTAAGGTACTATATCAAATGAAATAAAATCTATACCAAGGCTTACTTCAACACCATTGAGATATTTGAATTAGGGGTATCCTCTCAGAGATTATGCCATTTTAGATGCCATGGGGAAAAGGAATTAGGAAATGTACATTAGGCTATCCAAATGAGAAAACAGAGTTAACACCATTTTTTCTCCTAGGAAAGATTAAAAATAGCACGATCTTGGCGGGGTGCGGTGACTCACTCCTGTAATCCCAGCACTTTGGGAGGCCCAGGCGGGCATATCACTTGAGGTCAGGAAATCGAGACCAGCCTAGCCAATACTGTGAAACCCCTGTCTCCACTAAATATGGGAATTAGCCAGGCACGGTAGCGGGCCCTGTAATTCCAGCTACTAGGGAGGTTGAGGCAGGAGAATCGCTTGAACCCCGGGGTGGAGACTGCAGTGAGCGGAGATCACCTCACTGCACTCCAGCCTGTGCGACAGAGCAAGACTCCATCTCAAAAAAAAAAAAAAAAAAAAAAAGCACCATCTCAACTATTTAGCTATTTTCAACATCAAACAAAATAATCTAAAGGTAAGAATATTATTTTTCATCCTTACTGGTAAATAAATATTCATACAGAAGAATGCAATCCAGCATTTGCCATAAATCCTCCATAAATTCTATTTTAATTTAAATTTTAAAATACTTAACACACACCAAAAATATACTAACCCACCGTTTATTTTATGAATGAGAATATTACCCATAGCATTAAAACTGTGTTACCTCTTTGATCACATCCCTGCCTCCCTCAATGACAACTATCCTGAATAGTACCATTCCCTTGCTTACAAAAAAAAGTTTTTTCCACATATATATGGATCATTAAGCCATGTCATCTTTAGTTTTCCCTTTTTTAAAAGCATTATAGAAATATACTGTTTTGATTTCTTTACTCAACATTATTTCTAAGATCCATCTATATTATTATGTGAAGCTGTTATATTCATTCTTGCTGTGTGACAATGTAGTTTCTTAATCCATTCTCCCGTCAAATGACAATGGACTTATTTTCAGTTTTTTTGCTATCACAATGTTACTACAAGTATTTTTTGTTCATGTATGCTGATGTACTTAAGAGTTTATCTAAAACCTATACCTACACAAAATAGCTAGGTATAGACCACACGTACAATTTGAATTTAAAAGTTTTTTTCCACAAGGAATGTACCACTTTACACTCCCACTAGCTATATATAAATGTTCCTGTTCCTCCATATACATATCAAGATTTTTGATTGCCAGACTTAATTTAACCAAACTAATGAGTGTAAAATAATATCTCATTATGATAAATCATCTATTACTAGTGAGGTTTAGAATCTTTTTCATTAATTTACTTGCCAATCATAATTCCACTAAAATGCTCACTATTTTTTCAAATTGCTTATTTATTCTTATGGAATTATAAAAATTCTTTACAAATTCTGGATAACAACATTATGCCAATTTTATGTCTTGTGAATATCTTCTCCCAATATATGATTTTTTAAAATTTTCTTTACATGCTCTTGATTATGATGAAATCAAATTTATTGATCTTTTACTCTTTATATGGTTAAAAATTTTTAGTTACATTTAGGAAATTATCTCTTACACCAAAATCATGAAGAGATTGTGTTCTATTTTGTAAGTCTTAAATTTATGCCTTTCACATTTATGTCTTTTGTGCACCTGTAATTGATTTTTATATATGGTGTAAAGTAGAAATTCAATTTCATTTTTTTCTATATGGTGAATCAGTTTATTTCAGGACCATTAATTAAACAGACCACTTTTCTGTTAATGATCTGCAGTGCCATGTTAGTACTATATCAAGCCTCAAACTGTTTCTGGATTCTCTAGTCCATCAGTCAATTTGTCTATCTCTGTGCCACATTACCTTAATGCAATTAGACATTTCTGTACAGCTAAGACAACATTTTCACCAATATAACAGAAACTCCTTAGTATCATCTAATAGCCAGTTCATTAAAATCCTGCCCCCCTCTGCAATTTCTCTCAAAATATCTTACAGCTGGTGTTCCAAAACTGCATCCAAAATAGAACCACCCATTGCATTTGGTTTTTCAGCCATTAAGTCTCTTTTAAATCCTTCACTTTTTCATGACACCAACTGGTTGAAGCTATAGGGGCATTTGTCCCATAAAATCTCACCTTTCCAGATTTATCTAATTGCTTCCTTGTGGTTTAGTTAGTTCAGTAACTATCCCTTGAATTTCCTGAAAAAAATCAACTAGAAGTTAGATTTAAAGATTTGCCTGGATTCAAATTAAATTTTTTTTTGGCTAAAATACATCATAAGTGAGGTTACATGGTTCATACTGCATCATGGCTGGAAATACATAATATTGTTTCCTACCATTAATCACTGTGCTAGTGGTGACAGCACAACACCTCCATTATACAGTTTCTTTCTTTTTCAGTGAGGAATCTGCATGTTATTACTTTAGCATCAAATGCCCAGTTTACTTTCAACCATTCACCTATTTGTTTTAACACCAATGAATACTCATGTTCTGCTATAATAATTTTGTTAGGTATTGTGAAATGGTAATTTTCTGGTTCTAGCTTTTTTCCCTACACCTATGCCACTGTTTTGTAAAACCGGAGCTTTCTTCTTTAACTGGGGCATCATTTTGTAACATACAGTTTCCCTTTTCATTTGGTTACCTTGAAATATAGTTCCTATTGGAAAGACAAATAAATGCTTAATTATTTCCCTCAAGTTAATAATTTTCAAATTAATTATTTTGCTTAATAATAACCTCCCATAGAGATAAATTGGTTTTATGGCATTATCATTTTATCATTAAGGATGTATGGATTTTTTGCAGATTCAAAATGCCTCAATAATTATTAAATAATAATTTTTACAAGTGTTCATAGCAGCTTTATTTGTAATAGTCAAGAAATGAAAACAGTCTAAATGTCATTAAGAGGTGAATAAACAAACAAACTGTGGTATATCCACACGATGGAATATTACTCAAAAAGAACAAACTATTGCTGCGCACAACAAACATGGATTAATCTGAAAATAACTAGCTGAATGAAGTAAGCCAGACAAAACGGAATACTTATAATTTGATTCCCTTTTTTATAAATTCTATAAAGTGCAAGTTATCTATAGTAATATGAAGCTATTCAGCAGTTTCCAAGGGATGAGAATAGAGCAGGGAGGAAAGACAATGAATGATTGCCCAGGGACTGAATAACCATCTTTTAGATGCTCAAATCATCACAACTTTGGCCAATACAGTCCTTCCAACCTGGCTCCTGTGTCCTTTTTTAAAAAAGTAAATTAATAGACTTCACTTTTAGTGCAGTTTTAGTTTTATAGAAAAAGTGAACAGAAAGTACAGGGAGCTCCCATACACTACCTCCTCGACTCCTTCCCCTGTCCTACAGCCCCCTGTTATAAACATTTTTGTTTCTTTGTTTAGGAACAGGGTCTTACTCTGTCACCTAGCCTAGAGTGCAGTGGTGCAATCATAGCTCAGTGCAGCCTCAAACTCCTAGGTTCAAAGGATCTTACCATATAATCTTCCAGAGTAACTACAACTACATGTGTGCCACAAGACCCAGCTAATTTTTTTGTTTTTTTGTAGAGATGATCTTGCCATGTTGCCCAGGTCAGTCTTGAACTCCTGGCCTCAAGCAGTCCTCCCACCCTAGCCTCTCAAAGTGCTGGGATTACAGGTATGAGCCACTACACCCGGCCTGTTAACATATTGCATTAGTGTAGTGTATTTGTTATAATTGATGAATAAATATTGATACATTAGTATTAACTGGAGTCCATGGTTTATACTTGGGTTCATTCTGTCTTGGGGCCTAATATGACTTATTCTGCAGAATGTTCTGTATACACTTCAGAAGAATGTGTATTCTGTTGGCATACATCTTTTAGGTCCATTTAAGTCCAGTGTTTCCTTATTAATCTTCTATCTGGATAATCTATCATTGAAAGTGAGGTATTAAAGTCCCTTAAAATTATTGTACTTCAATCTGTCTCTTCAGATCTCTTAATTTCAGTGCTCCAAAGTTGGGTGCATATATATTTACAATTTTATATCCTTTTAATAAATTGACCCATTTATCATTATATAATGTTTTTTTAAATCATTTTTGACTTAAAGTATGTTTTGTCTAATGTAAGTATAGTCTCTTTTGTTTCCATTTGCATGGAATATCTTCTTCTACCCCTTCACTTTCTCTCTGTCCTTACTAGTAAAGTGGGTCTCTTGTAGGCTGCATATAGTTGGATCTTGTTTTCTCTCCATTCAGGCATTCTTTTTATTAAAGAGTTTAATCCATTTAGATTCAAGGCAATTAGTGATAGAAAACACTTATTACTGCCATTTTAAATCATTTTCCGGTTGTTTTATAGATACTTTGTTTCTTTCTTCCTCTCTTGCTACCTTCCTTTATGGTTTGATGGTTTTCTGTAGTGATGTACTTTGAATCCTTCTATTTTTGTCCTGCACATCTACTGTAGATTTTTGATTTGTGGTTACCATAAGGCTTAAATAGAATACAATAGTCTACTTCAAGCTAATAACAACTTAACTTTGATGGTATACAATAACTGGACACTTTTATTCCCCCTTCCACATTTTATGTTTTTGATATCAGAATTTATATCATTCCATAATATGGTTTTCTTGGAAATTAATTTTAACTATAATCATTATTAATAGTTTTGTCTTTTAACCCTCATACTAAGGATAAAATTGCTTTAAACACCCACCACCATTACATTTCCTGGAGTATTCTGAATATGTCCGTGTATTGCCATTGCATTATGTGCTTTTGTAAGTTTTACATTATTAATAATGTGGTCTCTTGTTTAAGCTTAAAGAACTTCCTTTAGCAGTTTCTATAAGGCAGGCCTGGTGGTGATAAGCTCCCTTCATTTTTTTCATCTGAGCAAGTTTTTATTTCCTCCTCACTTCAGAAAGACAGCTGTACTGAGTAAAAGATTCTCAGTTAGCAGGAGGTTTTTTTCTTTCTCCTTCAGCACTTTGACTATATAACCCCACTGTCTCCTGGCTTCCAGAGTTTCTGCTGAGAAATTCATCAATGACTGTATTGGGTCTCCTTTGTATGTGATCTGTTTCTTATCCCTGGAGGCTCTTAGAATATTTTGTTTTTGATGTTTGATAGTTTGATTATTATGTCTCTTAGTGAATTCCCTTTGAGTTAAGTTTCATTGAGATCTTTCTGCTTTCCATAACTGGATGCTAGTATCTTTTTGCAGATTAGTGACATTTTCAGCCTTTTTATTTTATAATTTCAACTTTTATTTTAGATTCAAAGGTACATGTGCAGGTTTGTTACATAGGTAGATTGTGTGACTCTGAGGTTTGGGGTATGAATGATCCTGTCACCCAGGTAGTGAGCATAGTACCCAATAGGTAGTTTTCTCAGCCTTGTCCCACTTCCATCCTCCCTGCTCTAGTAGTCCCCAGTGTTTATTTTTCACATCTTTATGTCCATGTGTACCCAATGTTTACCTCCCACTAGTAAGAACATGTAGTATTGGGTTTTCTGTTCCTGTGCTAATTCACTTAGCATAATGGCCTCCAGTTGCATCTGTGTTGCTGCAAAGAACGTGAGTTCACTCTTTTTATGGCGATGTAGTATTCCATGTTGTATATGCACCACATTTTTCTTTAATTTGTACCTAGACATGAAAAAAGAATGAAATTATGTTATTTGATGGATACCTAAGTTGATTTCATGTTTATGCTATTGTAAATAATTCTGCCATTGTTCTTTAAATATGCTTTCTGGTCTTTTTCTCTTCCTTCTCCATTTTTAACTTCTATATGATGTTATCCCATAATTGTCATAGGCCTTTTTCAATCTTTTTCATTTGTTTATTCTTTCTACTCCTCTGATTGGATAATTTCAAATATTCTGTCTTTGAGTTCACTGATTTATTTCTTCAACTTGATCAAGCCTGCTTTTGAAGCTTTCTATTACATTTTTCAGTTTGGTTTATCTCTAGTAGTTGTATTTGTTTTATTTTGAATTGTTTCTATGTTTTGTTAAACTGTTATTTTGTTTCCGCATTGTTTTCCAAATTTCATTTAATATTTTATTTATATACAGTAGTTCTCTCTTATCTGCAGTTTCACTTTTCATGGTTTCAGTTACCAACGGTCAACTGTGGTCTAAAAATATTCAATAAAAAATTCCAGAATAAATACTTCATAAGTTTTAAATTATTCACCATTCTGAGTAGCATAATAAAATCTTGTGCTGCATGACTCCATCTTTCCTGGGACCTGAATTATCCCTTTGTCCAATGCAGTATATTGTATATGCTATCTGCTCATTAGTCCCTCAGTAACTATCCCAATTATCAGCTTTACTGTTGCAGTATTGCAGTGCCTGTGTTCAAGTAACTCTCATTTTACTTAATAATGACCCAAAGTGCAAGAGTAGAGATGCCACTATATTGTTATAATTGTTTTATTTCTTTTTATTGTCTGTGTTAATCTCTTACTGTTCCCAATTTATAAATTAAACTTTACATAGGCATGTATGTACATATAAAAGAACACATAGGATATGTAAGGTGCAGTACTAGCCACAGTTTCACGCATCCACTGAGTATCTTGAAACATATCCTCTGCAGATAAGAGTGGACTACCATATTCTTGTAGTTCACTAAACTTCTTTAAGAGGATTATTCTGAATTCCTTGTCATTTCATAGATCTCTCTTTCATTAGGGTCCACTGATGGGGCTTTGTTAGTTTCTTTCAACTGTATCACGATTTCTTGAGTCTTTGTAATATCTGTGTTTTTCACATTGGTATCTGTGAACTTCAGGAGACAGCCACCTTTTCTGGCTGTCACAGCTAGAACTTCACTGCTTAGTTTAGTCTGATTCTGGATGAGCCAACTGGTAACAATTCTGGGCAGGCAGAGTTTGCTTTGGGTTCTCTAGATGGCTGGGGAGCTGCCTGTGCTCTGACTTTGGATGGGGCTGCTGGCTGGGCTCTGCTATCCATTAAAAGCACTGGCTGAGCAGTGCAATCAGGCTGAGGTGTTGGATGGACACTGCAATCACCTCTGATCAGATTGAGCCACAAGGTGTATTCCCTGGTCAGATGGTACTACTATTTGAGTTAGCAATTGGACAGGGTTACAGGTGAGCCACAGAGATTAAGTGGAGTTGCTGAATGAGTGGATGAGACTAGCTGTTATGATCTGTAGAAATACTTGGTTGAGGTTTGCCTCCCTGCCTACGTGGGGCCTTGGGATGACTTTGAGGTTGAACTGAGCACTGCTTGAACTCAGCAGGGGCAGATCTACCCCTTATTCTTTGTGGTAATTCACTGCAGCAGTTGTCTGCCAACCTGGGCAGAGTCTAAGGTGTGTTTGGGGCTGTGAACTCTACCTCCTTGCTTTGTTTCTACCTGATTTCAGATGGTCTAGCCATGACATCTCCTCCTGTATTCTCTATGAGGTGATACTGAAGTGGGCTTCCTGGGAAATGTCTTGGAATGCTAGGAAGGCTGAATATCCATCTCTTGCTCTCTTTTTCCTCTATCTCTTTCCTCACTCTGCCAACCTGGGAGAGGGAAAGGGCGATGTGGTCAAAGGAAGATCATTTCTCTTATCCTTTCCATGCAGTTTTTATTACATTCTGTTAGCCATGCAGATGACTCAGGCCTTTTTATCTGTGGATAGTTGCTAGTTAAACTTTCTGTGAGGGGTAATAAAGTCTGGGACCTCCTATTCTGCCATCATGCTCCAAATATGTGTATACTTCTAATCTTCTTTCAAAAAGTGTAGCATTATATACTCTATTCTATACCTTGGTTTTATTTTTTCAATTAAGTGCCTTTAGGTTTTCTAATTTTGTTATTACTTTCTAATATCATTGTACTATAATCAGATAATGTTGGCAAACTTTCTATATTTGTATTTTATTAAGGTTTCATTTGTGGCTTATCATATATTAATAATTAACTTTCATTGAAAATAAAGATGTATTTCCTATTTCCATGACAGAAAGCTCCATACATATCTGTAAAACATAACTTTGTTACATTGTTTTTGTTTTCTGTCTTTAATTTTTAACTGCTAGATCAGTCTTGAGACAAGAGAAAGTGTGATAATCACTCCTATTTTTAATGTACTTCTATTTATTTTTTCTTGTATATCCTGTAATCTGTTGTTGGGTTTTTGGGACATAGATGTTCACAACTGTTATATCTTCATTGTGAATTATAATCTTTAACATTATGAGGGTCCATCTCTGTCTTATTTAATAATTTTTTGTTTTGAAATATTTTTCTGTGATATCAAAATTCTGGCTTCTGTTTTCTTTGTTAATGCTAATATTAATTTTTTACTTATTTAAAATTTTTAACGTTAATGCCCAACTTTTAATTTTCCTCCTTTCTTAATCACTTTAAGTGTATCTTATGCATAGCATGGGTGGTTTTTTTCTTTGTAAGATCTGCAATTTTTCTTTTTATAGTTGAGGTAAGCTATTTTACATTTATTGTTGTAATTTGTCTGGACTTAATTTATGTATACTGTATATCTATTCTTAAAAACATGTTTTTTTTTCACATTTTGAGATCCCTGATTTTGATTTGTGTACTACAACTAATGTTTTACAATCACTTTTGTTCATTTTTTCCGCTTTGAACTTCTCTGAAATTAGGATGTATGTATTTATGGCTTATTTGATTCAATCCAATATCATATTTTTAAAAACATTGCAAAATTTTCTTTGTTCTTTTATTTTTGCACTTTTCCTGATATTTAGGAAGGTTAGTAATTTTTCTCTAGTTATCTCTAATTAATGCCTTTATAATAAGACGCATCTTTCTTTCTTCAGACTTCTTGTAGTAGACAAAGTGATGGCCCTCCAAAGATGTCTACATCTCAACTACTGGAAACTGTGACTATGTTACATTACATGGCAAAAGGGACTTTTCAGGTGTGAATAATGTTCGAGACCTTGAAATGGAGATACCTTGAATTTTCTTGATAGACCCAATATAACTACATGAATCTTTACAAATAGGATACAGAAGAAGAGTGGGTCAGAGAGATGCTATGTAAGAAGAATTTGATCTGTTGTTCCAACCTTTAAAAATGAAGGATAGGAACCATAGATCAAGCAAAGCAGTAGCCCCTAAAAAGTGGAAACAGCCTTCAGTTTATAGTAAGAAAATGGGAACCTCAATCCTATAATCTTGAAAAACTGAATTCTTCTTATAATCCAAATAAGCAGGAAATGAAATCTCCCCTAGAGTCTCTGTATTAGTCTGTTCTCACGCTGCTAATAAAGACATATTGAGACTCAGTAATTTATAAAGGAAAGAGGTTTAATTGACTCACAGCTCCACATGGCTGGGGAGGCCTCACAATCATGGTAGAAGGCAAAGGAGAAGTGAGACCCATCTTAGATGGCAGCAGGCAAGACAGCTTGTGAGCTTGTGCAGGGGAACTCCCATTTATAAAACCATCAGATTTCATGAGACTTATTCACTTCCACGAAACCATTATGGGGGAAACTACCTCCATGATTCAATTATCTCTACCTGGCCCTACCCTTCACTCATGGAGATTATTACAATTCAAGAAGAGATTTGGGTGGGAACATAGCCAAACCATATCAGCCTCCAAAAAGGAATGTAGCCTGACAACATCTTGGTTTCAATCCTTTTGGTATCTGAATTAGATTTCCGACATACAGAAATGTAAAATAAAATTTTGTGTTGCTTTAAGCCACTAAATTTGTGGTGATTTGTCACGGTAGGAATAGAAAACTAATACACTTCATTTCTTGTGTGGCAATCCCTTCTCTGAGTTCTTTGCTTCTGTTTCATGATATACTTTCAAAGCTGGTACTTCACTTATGCTGGGGAGATGTCAGCAGGGGTAAGTGGGAAACCAAACTTCCACCCTCACGTATCAGCAATAAGATAGTGTGAGGCAGTTTTCTTCTTTTGCCAGGATTGTGTCAGCAGAACTCAGTGAGGAGCTGAATATCTACTTGCCCCTGGACCTATGCACTACATCTAAACATGAAGACTGTCTGTAAAATAGGATGCTGAGTCTTACAAAATAATGCCCAAAATCATCCAGGATACAATAAAACAACAATCCATCATACCATAAACGAGGGAAATCTTAGCTTAAATGAGAAAAGATCATCAAAACAAATGCAGATGTTAGAATTACCTGACAAGGATTTTAAAGTAGCCATCATAAAAACGCTTCAACAACTAATTGCAGACATGCTTGAAACAAATAATAAAAAAAAACAGAAAGCCTCAGAATAAAAATAGAAGATATAAGAAAAAAACCAAATGCAAATTTTAGAAATAAAAAATACAATAACTAAAAATATAATAACTAAAAGTCTCATTGAGTGGGCTCAATAGCAGAATAAATATGACAGAGGAAAGAATTAGTCAGCTTTAAGATAGAACAAAAAAACTGGCTAGCTACAGTGGCTCATGCCTGTAATCCCAACACTTTGGGAGGCCAAGGCGGGAGGATCACTTAAAGCCATGAGTTTGAGACCAGCCTGGGCAACAAAACAAGACCCTGTCTCTACAAAAAAAAATTAAAAAATTATCTGGGCACAGTGGCATGCACCTGTAATCCCAGCTCCTTGGGAAGCTGAGGTGGGAGGATTGCTTGAGCCCAGGAGTTGAAAGCTGCAGTGAGCTATGATCATGCCACTGCACTCCAGCTTGGGCAACAGAGACTCCCATCTCAAAAAAATAAATAAATAAATAAATAAATAAATAAATAAATAAATAAATAAAAAGAACAAAAACAACCTGTCCAATCTGAACAATGAAAAAATTAGGAAAAATTGAACAGACTTTAAAGGACTTGCAGGAAAATAATAAAAGATCTATTATTCATACCATCAGAGTCCCAAAAACAGAAGATAAAGTGTGTGAAATTGAAAAGGTATTCCTAAAAATAGTGGCTTAAAAAATTCCCAAATCTAGCAAATATGTATATATATATATATATATATATATATATATATATGCAACCTTACATATTCAAGAAGCTAAGCAAATCACAAATGACTAAACACATACAAATTTGTGCAAGGACGCATCATATTCAAATTTTAAAAACCTAAAGACAAAGAAAAAATATTGAAAGCAATTAAGAGATAAATAATATAATAACTATAGAAGAAGAATGATTGAAATGAAAGTTTTTTTTAATCAGAAGCCATGAAAGCCAAAAGGAAATGGCACATTTTTCAAGTGCTGAGGGAAAAAAGAGAACAAAAAAAAACTGTCAACTAAGAATTATATACATAGTAAGACTATTCTTCAGTAACAGAGGAAAAATCAAGACATTCTCAGACTAAAAAAAAAATAACAAAATAACTTGTTACTAGCAGACCCACTCAACAACAACAACAAAAAAGGGCTAAAAGAAGCTGTCCAAACAGAAAAGAAATGATGAAACAAGAAAATTTGGAACACTGAGAATGAAGAAAGAATGATGGAAAGAGTAAAAAATATGGATAGATATAATAGATTACCCTTCTCCTCTTGAGTTTTCTAAATTATGTTAGCTAATTAAAGTAAAAATTATAACGTTTGATATAGTTCTCAATGTATATAGACTAAGTATTTAGAACAACTATATTATAAAGAGGTCATAAAAAAGGTCTCAAGTGGAAGTAAGGTATCTACACTGTACAGGAACTGGTAAAACAGTGACATCAGTAAAGACTATGATAAGTTATGTATATATAATTTAATACACAGAAAACCACTAGTAAAAAGAAATACATTTATAAACTCAAAAGATAAGCCAAAATGGAATGCTAAATAATTTCAAGTAACCAACAGGATGGCAAGAAAAGTGAAATAAAGAAATGAAAGGGGGGCGGAGCAAGATGGCCGAATAGGAATAGCTCCAGTCTCCAACTCCCAGCACGAGCAACACAGAAGACCGGTGATTTCTGCATTTTCAACTGAGGTACTGGGGTCATCTCACTAGGGAGTGCTGACAATCGGTGCTGGTCAGCTGCTGCAGCCCGACCAGCAAGAGCTGAAGCAGGGCGAAGCATCGCCTCACCTGGGAAGCGCAAGGGGGAAGGGAATCCCTTTTCCTAGCCAGGGGAACTGAGACACACAACACCTGGAAAATCGGGTAACTCCCACCCCAATACGGCGCTTTAAGCAAACGGGCACACCAGGAGAATATATCCCACACCTGGCCGGGAGGGTCCCACGCCCACGTAGCCTCCCTCATTGCTAACACAGCAGTCTGCGATCTAACCGAAACGGCAGCAGTGAAGCTGGGGGAGGGGCTCCCGCCATTGCTGAGGCTTAAGAGGGTAAACAAAGCCGCTGGGTAGCTCGAACTGGGTGGAACTCACAGCAGCTCAAGGAAACATGCCTGTCTCTGTAGACTCCACCTCTGGGGACAGGGCACAGATAAAAAACAACAACAAAAGAGCAGCAGAACCTCTGCAGATGCAAACAACTCTGTCTGACAGCTTTGAAGAGAGCAGTGGATCTCCCAACACGGAGGTTGAGATCTGAGAACGGACAGACTGCCTGCTCAAGCGGGTCCCTGACCCCTGAGTAGCCCAACTGGGAGACATCCCCCACCAGGGGCAGTCTGACACCCCACACCTCACAGGGTGGAGTACACCCCTGAGAGGAAGCTTCCAAAATAAGAATCAGACAGGTACACTCGATGTTCAGCAATATTCTATCTTCCACAACCTCTGCTGCTGATACCTAGGCAAACAGGGTCTGGAGTGGACCGCAAGCAATCTCCAACAGACCTACAGCTGAGGGTCCTGACTGTTAGAAGGAAAACTATCAAACAGGAAGGACACCTATACCAAAACCCCATCAGTACATCACCATCATCAAAGACCAGAGACAGATAAAACCACAAAGATGGGGAAAAAGCAGGGCAGAAAAGCTGGAAATTCAAAAAATAAGAGCGCATCTCCCCCTGCAAAGGAGCACAGCCCATTGCCAGCAACGGATCAAAGCTGGTCAGAGAATGACTTTGACAAGATGAGAGAAGAAGGCTTCAGTCCATCAAACTTCTCAGAGCTAAAGGAGGAATTACGTACCCAGCGCAAAGAAACTAAAAATCTTGAAAAAAGAGTGGAAGAATTGACAGCTAGACTAATTAATGCAGAGAAAGTCATAAACGAAATGACAGAGATGAAAACCGTGATACGAGAAATACGTGACAAATGCACAAGCTTCAGTAACCGACTCGATCAACTGGAAGAAAGAGTATCAGCGATTGAGGATCACATGAATGAAATGAAGCGAGAAGAGAAACCAAAAGAAAAAAGAAGAAAAAGAAATGAACAAAGCCTGCAAGAAGTATGGGATTATGTAAAAAGACCAAATCTACGTCTGATTGGGGTGCCTGAAAGTGAGGGGGAAAATGGAACCAAGTTGGAAAACACTCTTCAGGATATCATCCAGGAGAACTTCCCCAACCTAGTAGGGCAGGCCAACATTCAAATTCAGGAAATACAGAGAACGCCACAAAGATACTCCTCCAGAAGAGCAACTCCAAGACACATAATTGCCAGATTCACCAAAGTTGAAATGAAGGAAAAAATCTTAAGGGCAGCCAGAGAGAAAGGTCGGGTTACCCACAAAGGGAAGCCCATCAGACTAACAGCAGATGTCTTGGCAGAAACTCTCCAAGCCAGAAGAGAGTGGGGGCCAATATTCAACGTTCTTAAAGAAAAGAATTTTAAACCCAGAATTTCATATCCAGCCAAACTAAGTTTCATCAGTGAAGGAGAAATAAAATCCTTTACAGACAAGCAAATGCTTAGAGATTTTGTCACCACCAGGCCTGCCTTACAAGAGACCCTGAAGGAAGCCCTAAACATGGAAAGGAACAACCGGTACCAGCCATTGCAAAAACATGCCAAAATGTAAAGATCATCGAGGCTAGGAAGAAACTGCATCAACTAACGAGTAAAATAACCAGTTAATATCATAATGACAGGATCAAGTTCACACATAACAATATTAACCTGAAATGTAAATGGACTAAATGCTCCAATTAAAAGACACAGACTGGCAAACTGGATAAAGAGCCAAGACCCATCAGTCTGCTGTATTCAGGAGACCCATCTCAAATGCAGAGACATACATAGGCTCAAAATAAAAGGATGGAGGAATATCTACCAAGCAAATGGAGAAAAAAAAAGCAGGGGTTGCAATCCTAGTCTCTGATAAAACAGACTTTAAACCATCAAAGATCAAAAGAGACAAAGAAGGCCATTACATAATGGTAAAGGGATCAATTCAAGAGGAAGAGCTAACTATCCTAAATATATATGCACCCAATACAGGAGCACCCAGATTCATAAAGCAAGTCCTTAGAGACTTACAAAGAGACTTAGACTCCCATACAATAATAATGGGAGACTTCAACACCCCACTGTCAACATTAGACAGATCAACGAGACAGAAAGTTAACAAGGATATCCAGGAATTGAACTCATCTCTGCACCAAGCGGACCTAATAGACATCTATAGAACTCTCCACCCCAAATCAACAGAATATACATTCTTCTCAGCACCACATCACACTTATTCCAAAATTGACTACATAATTGGAAGTAAAGCACTCCTCAGAAAATGTAAAAGAACAGAAATTATAACAAACTGTCTCTCAGACCACAGTGCAATCAAACTAGAACTCAGGACTAAGAAACTCAATCAAAACCGCTCAACTACATTTTAGGCCAATATCCCTGATGAACATCGATGCAAAACTCCTCAATAAAATACTGGCAAACCGGATTCAGCAGCACATCAAAAAGCTTATCCACCATGATCAAGTGGGCTTCATCCCTGGGATGCAAGACTGGTTCAACATTCACAAATCAATAAACGTAATCCAGCATATAAACAGAACCAAAGACAAGAACCACATGATTATCTCAATAGATGCAGAAAAGGCTTTTGACAAAATTCAACAGCCCTTCATGCTAAAAACGCTCAATAAATTCGGTATTGATGGAACGTACCTCAAAATAATAAGAGCTATTTATGACAAACCCACAGCTAATATCATACTGAATGGGCAAAAACTGGAAAAATTCCCTTTGAAAACTGGCACAAGACAGGGATGCCCTCTCTCACCACTCCTATTCAACATAGTGTTGGAAGTTCTGGCTAGGGCAATCAGGCAAGAGAAAGAAATCAAGGGTATCCAGTTAGGAAAAGAAGAAGTCAAATTGTCCCTGTTTGCAGATGACATGATTGTATATTTAGAAAACCCCATCGTCTCAGCCCAAAATCTCCTTAAGCTGATAAGAAACTTCAGCAAGGTCTCAGAATACAAAATTAATGTGCAAAAATCACAAGCATTCTTATACACCAGTAACAGACAAACAGAAAGCCAAATCATTAATGAACTTCCATTCACAATTTCTTCAAAGAGAATAAAATACCTAGGAATCCAACTTACAAGGGATGTAAAGGACCTCTTCAAGGAGAACTACAAACCACTGCTCAGTGAAATAAAAGAGGACACAAACAAATGGAAGAACATTCCATGCTCATGGATAGGAAGAATCAATATCGTGAAAATGGCCATACTGCCCAAGGTTATTTATAGATTCAATGCCATCCCCATCAAGCTACCAATGAGTTTCTTCACAGAATTGGAAAAAACTGCTTTAAAGTTCATATGGAACCAAAAAAGAGCCCGCATTGCCAAGACAATCCTAAGTCAAAAGGACAAAGCTGGAGGCATCACGCTACCTGACTTCACACTATACTACAAGGCTACAGTCACCAAAACAGCATGGTACTGGTACCAAAACAGACATATAGACCAATGGAACAGAACAGAGTCCTCAGAAATAATACCACACATCTACAGCCATCTGATCTTGACAAACCTGACAAAAACAAGAAATGGGGAAAGGATTCCCTATTTAATAAATGGTGCTGGGAAAATTGGCTAGCCATAAGTAGAAAGCTGAAACTGGATCCTTTCCTTACTCCTTATATGAAGATTAATTCAAGATGGATTAGAGACTTAAATGTTAGACCTAATACCATAAAAACCCTAGAAGAAAATCTAGGTAGTACCATTCAGGAAATAGGCATGGGCAAGGACTTCATGTCTAAAACACCAAAAGCAACGGCAGCAAAAGCCAAAATTGACAAATGAGATCTAATTAAACTAAAGAGCTTCTGCACAGCAAAAGAAACTACCATCAGAGTGAACAGGCAACCTACAGAATGGGAGAAAATTTTTGCAATCTACTCATCTGACAAAGGGCTAATATCCAGAATCTACAAAGAACTCAAACAAATATACAAGAAAAAAACAACCCCATCAAAAAGTGGGCAAAGGATATGAACAGACATTTCTCAAAACAAGACATTCATATAGCCAACAGACACATGAAAAAATGTTCATCATCACTCGCCATCAGAGAAATGCAAATCAAAACCACAATGAGATACCATCTCACACCAGTTAGAATGGCAATCATTAAAAAGTCAGGAAACAACAGGTGCTGGAGAGGATGTGGAGAAATAGAAACACTTTTACACTGTTGGTGGGATTGTAAACTAGTTCAACCACTATGGAAAACAGTATGGCGATTCCTCAAGGATCTAGAACTAGATGTACCATATGACCCAGCCATCCCACTACTGGGTATATACCCAAAGGATTATAAATTATTCTACTACAAAGACACATGCACACGTATGTTTATTGCAGCACTATTCACAATAGCAAAGACTTGGAATCAACCCAAATGTCCATCTGTGACAGACTGGATTAAGAAAATGTGCCACATATACACCATGGAATACTATGCAGCCATAAAAAAGGATGAGTTTGCGTCCTTTGTAGGGACATGGATGCAGCTGGAAACCATCATTCTTAGCAAACTGTCACAAGAACTGAAAACCAAACACCGCATGTTCTCACTCATAGGTGGGAATTGAACAATAAGATCAACTGGACTCGGGAAGGGGAACATCACACACTGGGGCCTATCATGGGAGGGGGTAGGGGTGAGGGATTGCATTGGGAGTTATACATGATATAAATAATGAATTGATGGGTGCTGACGAGTTGATGGGTGCAGCACACCAACATGGCACAAGTATACATATGTAACAAACCTGCACGTTATGCACATGTACCCTAGAACTTAAAGTATAAAAAAAAAAAGAAGAAAGAAATGAAAAGCAGAAAAACAAATAATAAAATAAAAGACCCATCAATAATTAAATTAGAGGTAAATGACTTAAATACACAAATTAAAAAATACAATTAGCATAATGCATTTGAAAACATAGCTTGGAGTGAAGTTACAGACAATAGCACAATAGGAAGCTCCCTATGGAGCTAAAAACCTCAAATTCCACTATTTCAAAACTGCAGTCTAGTCACACAATGGCCACATCCAAGTGAGTGCTTAGTGAAGAAAGGCTGGTAAACTTTGATGAATTTCAGTGTTTTGCATAGCACCTACCATCACCCCCTATTCCCCATCTTCCAACCACACAGCAGGCAGCCATGGGGACAGCAGCCTGTTGTCTTGGTGCAACTGAATGTTGCCAAAATGGGTAATAATAACATTACCCTCCAAAAATCAGGGTATGTGTTTTTATCTGCCTGGCAATACACTGAGGGACTGGTACAGGGGCTGGACATTGTTTAAACCTCATTAATCTGAAGCAGCTTCCCAGGAAGTCTCTGCCAAAAAAATTTAAGGACAGAAAACCTTTTTATTTCTTTTATTTTCTTATTAGATCAGACATTTAAAGACATCTCTGCTTGATCATTGGCTGACCATGAAGTTAACAGAACACCGACCTCCAGATCGTGCAGGACAAAGAATATAGCTTTGTAAAAGTAGTATGGAAAATTCACTAAATAAACAAATAACTGCAGCCTCACAAGACAACAACAGCATTCTCTGGAAAGGGGGAACTTCCAGCTTCCAGAGTAGCCACATTACAATATTTACAGTGTCCTCTTTGCAAAGCATATAAATAAATAGGAACACATGGCTCACTCACAGAAAAAATAAAATAAAATTTAAAGTAAAAATCCTTGAGGAAACAGTGACATGGCATGGTGCTTGCTAGAAAAAAAAGCTTTAAATTGTCTTAAATATGTTGAAGAGCTAAAGGAACTCGTATAAAAAACTAAAGGATATCAAAAGAATGATATATGATCAAGTAGTGAATATCAGCTTTTAAAAAATAGAAGTTATAAACAGAAAACAAATAAAAATTCTGGAGCTGAAAAGTACACTAACTACAGTAAAAAATTCACTAGAGGCATTCAACAGCAAATTTGAGTAGGTAAAAGGAAGACTTAAAGAACTTGAAAATGGTCCAATGGAAATTGTACAGTCTGAGGGGCAAAGATGTAAAAAGTAAAGAAAAATGAACAGGTCAGGCCAGGTGTTGTGGCTCATGCCTGTAATCCCAATGCTTCCGGAGGCCAATGTGGGTGGATCACTTGAGGTCACGAGATTGAGACCAGCCTGGCCAACATGATGAAACCCCTTCTCTACTAAAAAAGAAAAAAATAACCAAAATTAGCCAGATGTGGTGGTGGGCACCTATAATCCCAGCTACTCAGGAGGTTGATGCAGGAGAATCGCTTGAACCCGGGAGGGGGAGGTTGCAGGGAGCCAAGATCCTGTTACTGCACTCCAGCCTGGGCAACAGAGTGAAACTCTTATCTCAAAAAAAAAAAAAAAAAAAAAAAACACAGAGCATAAGGGACCTGTGGGGTACCAACAAGTATAACAACATATGCAAGGCAGGGCATGGTCGCTCATACGTTTAATCCCAGCACTTTGGGAGGCTGAGGCAGGAAGACTGGCTGAGCCCAGGAGTTCAAGGCCAGCACGGGCAACATAGTGAGACCCTGTCTCTACAAAAAATACAAAAATCAGCTGGGTGTGCTGGTGTGTGCCTTTAGTCTCAGCTTCAGGAAGCTGAGGTGGGAAGATCACTTCAGCCCAAAAGGTTGAGGCCACAGTGAACCATGATTACACCACTGCCCTCCAGCCTGGGTGATGTAGTGAGACCATGTCTCAAAAAAAAAAAAAAAAAAAAAAATTGCAAGATAGGATGCCAGAAGAAGATGAGAGATAAAGAATATTTTAAGTAATAATGTCAATAACATGACAAACCAGATGATACTGAACCTACATATCCAAGAAGCTCAAAAAATGCTAAATAAGAAAAACACAAAGGGATCCATACTGAGACACATTATGAGCAAACTGTCAAATGACAAAAACAGAATCTTGAAAACAGCAAAACAAAGCAACTTGTTATACACAAGGGAATCTCAACAAGGTTAACAACCAATTTCTCATCAAAAACTGTGGAGGCCAGGAAGCAGTGAAAAAATCTAATTAAAGTGCTGCAAGGGAAAAAAATAACTGTTAATAATAAATTCTATATCCAGCAAAATATCCTTTCAAAAATGAAGGAGAAATTAACACATTCCCAGATAAACCAAAACTGTGGAACTTCATTACCACTAGGCCTTCTCTGGAAATGACAAAAGGCAGTCCTTAAAATTAAAAAAAAAGGTGGGGGAGGCTGGGCACGGTGGTTCACACCTGTAATCCCAGCACTTTGGGAGGCCAAGGCAGGTGGATCACCTGAGGTCAGGAGTCTGAGACCAGCCTGGCCAATATGGTGAACCCCTATCTCTACTAAAAATACAAAAAATCAACTGAGTGTGGTGGCATGCACCTGTATTCCCAGCTACTCAGGAGGCTGAAGCAGAAGAATCACTTGAACCCAGGAGGCAGAGGTTGCAGTGAGCCAACATCGTGCCATTGAACTCCAGCCTGGGTGACAGGGCAAGACTCTGTCTCAGAAAAAAAAAAAAAAAAAAAAAGGACATGAGATAGTAACTCAAAGCCATATGAAGAAATTTAAAACTGGTAAAAGTAGCTAAGTAAGTAAATATAAAAGCTAGTATTATTGTACTTTTGGTTGGTAACTCTTCTTTTTGTTTTCTGTGTAATTTAAAATGCAAATAGATAAAAAATAATTATAAATCTATGTTAATAAGCACATAATATATAAAGTGGTAATTTGTGACAATGCAAATATAAAAGGAAATGAAATTATTAATAGAAGAGTTTTTGTGTACCATTAAAAATAAGGGCCAGGCGTGGTGGCTTATGTCTGTAGTCTCAGCACTTAAAGGCAGGTGGATTGCTGGAGCTCAGGAGTTCAAGATTAGCCTGGGCAACTTGGCGAAACACCATCTTTACAAAAAATTACAAAAGTCAGCTGAGCATGGTGGTGTGCACCTGTAGTCCCAGCTACTTGGGAGGCTGAGGTGGGAGAACTGTTGGAGCCCAGGAGGCTGAGGTTGCGGTAAGCCAAGATCATGCCACTGCACTTCAGTTCATGTGACAGAGTAAGACCCTGTCTCAAAAAAAAAAAAAAAAAAAAAAAAAAAAAAAAAAGAAAGAAAGAAAGAAAAGAAGTTGCTATTAATTCAAACTAGACTGTGATGAATTTTAAATGTTGACTGTAATCCTCAAGTACAGCTAAGAAAATAACTAAAAAATATTCCATGAAAAAGAAGAGGAGGAGCAGGAGGAAAGGCAATCAAAACAGTATACTAGAAAAAAATCCATTAAACACAAAAGAAGGCAGTAATAGAGGAATTGAGAAACAAAAAAGATATGACACATAGAAAACAAATAGCAAAATGTCAGAGTCAAGACCTTCCTTTATCATTATTACTTCAAATGTAAATGAATTCAATTACAATTAAAAGGCAGAGATTGGCAGAATGAATTTTTATAAAATATGATCCAACTCTATGCTACCTAAATGAAACACAATTTAAATCTAAAGGCACAAATAGGTTGAATTTTTATAAAATATGACCTAAGTCTATGCTACCTAAAAGAGACACAATTTAAAGGAACAAACAGACTGAAAGTGGAAGGATGAAAAAAGATATTCCATGCAAATAATACCAAAAGTAAACTGAAATGGCTATGCCAATATCTGACAAAATATCATTTAAGATAAAAATTATTTGAAAAACAAAGACATTTTATCTTGATTTAAAAAATCAATTCATCAAGGAGATATAACAATTATAAACATACACACATTGCATACAGCCTCAAAATATGTGAAAGCAAAAACTGTCAGAAATGAAGGGAGAAATGGGCAGTTCTACAATATTAATTGGAAACTTCAATACCCTACTTTCAGTAGTGAATGTAACATCTAAAGAGAAGATCAATATGGAAATAAAGAATTTGAACACCATAAACTATACCTCAAAGAGAGATACAGAACACTCCTTCCAACAACACAATATACATTCTTCTCAAGTACATATGAAACATTCTCCAGGATGCACTCTTTTTAGATCCTCAATAAATTTAAAAAGATTTAAATCATATAAACTATCTTCTCAGGCCATAATGGAACAAAACTAGAAGTCAACAACAGAAGCAAAACTGAAAAATCTGCAAATGCATGGAAATTAAACAACACATTTAAACAACCAATGGGTCAAATAACTCACTAGGGAAATAAGAAAATAAGATGAATAAAAACAAAAACCCAATGTACAAAAACTTACAGAATGCAGTGAAAGCAGTATTCAGGGATATATTTATAGCATATATTTTTTAAAAAAGAAAAGATTTCAAATTAACAACCTAACTTAACTTAAAAAACTAGTAAAAATGGCAAACCAAACTCCAAACTAGTAGAAGGAAGAAGCAATAAAAGGGCAGAAATAGAAAAGTAGTACAAAGAATCAATGGAACCGAAGTTGGTTCTCTTAACTAAGATCAAGAGAAAGAAGACACAAATAACTACAATCAGACATAAAAGTGTGGACTTCACTACAGGATTACATAAATTAAAGAATTACAAAAGAATTCTATGAACAATTGAGTATCAACAAATTAGGTAACCTGAAGAGAAGGGACGAATTATCTTAAAAACACAAACTACCAAAAGTATCTCAAGAAGAAAGAGAAAAATCTGAACAGACGTATAATAAATAAAGAGATTGAATGAATAATTAAAAATCCCCAAATGAGAACCTGGACCAGATGGCTTCTCTGGGGAACTCTACTAAACATTTAAAGAATTAACACCAATACTATTGAAACAAAAAACAGAAGAGATAGCAACACTTTCCAACACATTCTGGGATGCCAGCATTACCAAAGCCAGAAGAATACATCATGAGAAAAGAAAAGCATAGAACAATACCCTTTATGAATATAAATGAAAAATCCTTGACAAAATACTAGCAAACCAAATTCAGCAGCACATTAAAAAATTATACATTGTAACCAACTAAGATTTGTCCCAGGAATGCAAAAGTAGCTCAAAATAAGAAAGTTAACCAATGTAATGCAACATTAATAGAACATAGAAAAGAAAAAAGAACACATGTTCATTTCAATCAACACAGAAAGAAGCATCTGACAAAATTTAACACACTTTCGTAACAAAAATTATCAGCAAACTAGGAATACAAGAGAACTATCTCAATATGATAAACGGCATTTATGAAAAACCCTCAGCTAACATCATACTCAATGGTAAAAAAAAAATCTGAAGGCTGTTCTCCTAAGATGAGGAACAAGACAAGAATGCATATTTGTACCACTGCTATTTAACATTGTACTGATAGTGAGCAGAATATAAGCAGAGAGATGAAAATTATAAGAAAAAATGAAAAAATGCTAGAGATTAAAAATTCTGTTAATGAAATTAAAAATGCCTTTTATAGGCTTATTAGTAGAGTAGACACTGCTGAGGAAAGAATCTCAGAGCTTGAGGATGTATTGATAAGAACCTCCAAAATTAAAAAGTAAATATTTTTAAATTGAAAAGAATACAAGAACATAATATTCAAAAACTGTGGGGACAACTACAAAGGGTGTAACATACACATAATCGAAATACCAGAAGGAGAAGAAAAAGCAAAAAGAACAAAAGAAATACCTGAAACAATGACTGACAATTTCTCCCAAATTAATGTCAGAAACCTAGTAACAGACTCAGGAAGCTAAAAGGACATCAAAAAAGACAAACTTTTTTAAAAATTAAAAAATAAAACTATACCTAGGCATATCATTTTCAAACTACAAAAAAAAAATCAAAGATTACAAAAAAGTCTTCAAAAAAGACAGGAAAAAAGATACCTTACCTATAGAGAAGTAAAGAAAAGAATTATACCAGACTTCTTTCCAGAAACCATGCAAGCAAGAAGAGTGTAAAGTAAAATATTTGAAGTGTTAATAGGGAAAAACACTAATGTAGAATTCTGTACACTGTGAAATTATGCTTCAAAAGCGAAAGATAAACAAATGAGGGAATTTGTTGCCAGTAAACTTGCCTTGCAAGAAATGTTAAAAGAAATTCTTTAGAGAGAAGAAAAATGACATACACCAGAAACTCAAATATACATAAGAGGAGCATGAGAAAAGGGACCAGTGATGATAAAAAATTTTTTATTTGTATTGATCTAACAAATAACAGTTTGTTCGAAATAATAATGGTAATAATGTTTTTGGTTGTGTATGTTATGAATATATATATATGGGGATATATGTATACATATGTTTATGTATAACTGACAGCAATGACACAAGGGATGGAAGGGAAGTATTAGGATTATTTTGTTACTGTAATAATTCATACTACCCATCAAGTGGTATAGTGTTATTTAAGAGTGCACTTGGGGCCAGAAGCAATGGCTCACTGGGAGGCTGAGGTGAGCGGATTGCCTGAGCTCGGGAGTTCTAGACCAGCCTGGGCAATGTGGCGAAACTCCATCTCTAGAAAAAATACAAAAATTAGCCAAGCACGGTGGCATGGGCCTGTAGCCCAAGTACTTGGTTGGGGGCTGAGACGGGAGGATTACCTGAGCTCATGAGGTCAAGGCTGCAGTGTGTCATGTTTGCACCACTACACTCCAGCTTGGATGATAAAGCAAGACCCTGTCTATAACTAACTAACTAACTAAAAAAATAATGTGGACTTGAATTAGTTGTAAATGTATATTGAAAACTCTAGGGCAAACACTAAAAAAGTTGAAAAGAACAAATGATATGCTAAGAAAAAAAGAGAAAATGTCACAAGGAACAAAAGAAAAAATAAATTGGACTTAATAAAGTTTAATGTTCTCGCTCATAAGTGTTGTAAGTGGGAGCTAAGCTATAAGGACACAAAGGCATAAGAATGATACAACAGACTTTGGAGACACGGGGGAAAGACTGGGAGGGGGTGAGGGATAAAAGACTACACATTGGATACAGTGTTCACTGCTCAGGTGATGTGTGTACCAAAATCTCAGAAATTACCACTAAAGAACTTATTCATGTAACCAAACACCACCTGTTCCCCCCCAAAAACCTATTTAAATAAAATAAATAAATGAATGTCGACAAGAAAGAGTGAAAAAAATTAAATTTTGAGCACCAAATGAGACGATATTAACAAAGTAAAAAGGCAACCCAGGAAATAGGATAAAATGTTTGCAAACTATGTATCTGTTAAGTAATTAATATACACACTATATAGTGAACTTCTAAACCTCAACAACAACAACAAAAACCTGGTTTAAAAATGGGAATTGGACTTGAATAGACATTTCTTTAAAGAAGATATACAAATGACCAATAAGCACATGGAAAGATGCTCAACATCATTAATCATCATAAAAATGCAAATCAAAACTACAATGAGATACCATCTCACAGCCATTAAGATGGTTACCATTTTCTTAAAAAACAAATAGAAAATAACAAGTGATATTATTGATGGCAAAGATGTGATGTGGAGAAATTGGAGCTTTGTGCACTAATGCTGGATATGTAAACTGCAACAGCCACTATAGAACACAGTTTAATATAGCCTCGAAAATTATAAATAGTATTACCATATCAACCAGTAATTCCACTTTTGGGTAGGTCTCCAAAAGAATTAAAAGCAAGGTTTCTTTTTTTTTCTCTTTTCTTTTTTTTTTTTTTATGGGGGGGTACAGAGTTTTGCTCTTGTTGCCCAGACTGGAGTACAATGGTGAGATCTCAGCTCATCGCAACCTCCACCTCCCAGGTTCAAACAATTCTCCTGTCTCAGCCTCCCAAGTAGCTGGGATTACAGGCATATGCCACCACACCTGGCTAATTTATTATTATTTTTTGAGATGGAGTTTCACTCTGTCACCCCAGGTTAGAGCGAGGTAGCACGATCTCAGCTCACTGCAACCTCTGTCTCATGGGTTCAAGTGATTATCCTGCCTCAGCCTCCCAAGTAGCTGGGATTACAGGTGCCCGCCACCGTGCCCAGCTAATTTTTATATTTTTAGTACAGACGGGGTTTCACCATCTTGACCAGGCTGGTCTTGAACTCCTGACCTCATGATCCAAAGGGATGCCTTGGCCTCCCAAAGTGTTGGGATTACAGGCATGAGCCACCACGCCCAGCCTAAAGGCAGGGTTTCTTAGAAATATTTATACACTCATGTTCATGTCAGCATTATTCACAATAGCTAAAATGCGGAAGCAGGCTAAGTGTCCATCAACAGCCAAATGGATAAGCAAAATGCAAGATACACCTGGAGTATTATTTGCCTTAAAAAGGAAGGCAATAATAATGTAATAATGGAGTAAATGTAACAAGTAATAATGGAGTATTATTTAACTTAAAAAGGAAGAAGATTCTGGCATATGCTACAACATGGATGAACCTTGAGGACATTATGCTAAGTGAAATGGGATTGATGGGTTGAATGGTATTTCTGTTTTAAGTTCTTTCAGGAATCGTCACACGGCTTTCCACAATGGCTGAACAAATTTACACTCCCACCAGCGGTGAATAAGCACTCCCTTTTCTCCGCAACCTCATCAGCATGTTATTTATTCGTGTTTTTAATAATAGCCATTCTGACTGGTGTGAGATGGTATCTCGTTGTTTTGATTTGCATTTCTCTAATAATAAGTGATGTTGAGCATTTTTTCATATGATTGTTGGCCGTATGCATGTCTTCTTTTTTTTTTTTTTTGTAAACATTTCATTTATTTGTTTGTTTGTTTTTTATACTTTAAGTTCTGGGATACATGTGCAGAATGTGCAGGTTTGTTACATAGGTATACATGTACCACAGTGGTTTGCTGCACCCATCAACCCATCATCTACATTAGGTATTTCTCCTAATGTTATCCTTCCCCTAGTCCCCTGCTCCGCTACAGGCCCCCGTGTGTGATGTTCCCCTCCCTGTGTCCATGTGTTCTCATTGTTCAACACCCACCTATGAGTGACAACATGTGATGTGTTTGCTTTTCTAATCCTGTATTAGTTTGCTGAGAATGATGGTTTCCAGCTTCATCTATGTCCCTGCCAAGGACATGAATTCATCCTTTTCATTGCCACATAGTATTCCATGATGTATATGTGCCATATTTTATTTATCCAGTATATCATTGATGGGCATTTGGGTTCGTTCCAAGTCTTTGCTATTGTGAATAGTGCTGCAATAAACATACATGTGCACATGTCTTTATAGTGGAATGATTTATAATCCTTTGCGTATAAACCCGATAATGGGATTGCTGGGTCAAATGGTATTTCTAGTTCTAGATCCTTGAGGAATCACCACAATATCTTGTAGAAGGTTGAACTAATTTACACTCCCACCAACAGTATAAAAGTGTTCCTATTTCTCCACATACTCTCCAGCATCTGTTGTTTCCTGACTTTTTCACGATTGCCATTCTAACTGGCGTGAGGTGGTATATCATTGTGGTTTTGATTTGCATTTCTCTAATGACCTGTGATGATGAGCTTTATTTTCTTATGTTTGTTGGCTGCATACACGTCTTCTTTTGAGAAGTGTCTGTTCATATCCTTCACCCTCTTTTTAATGGGGTTGAGTTTTTTTCTTGTAAATTTGTTTAAGTTATTTGTAGATTCTGGATATTAGCCCTTTGTCAGATGGACAGATTGCAAAAATGTTCTACTATTCTGTAGCTTACCTGTTCACTCTGATGATAGTTCCTTTTGCTGTGGAGAAGCTCTTTAGTTTAATCAGATCCCATTTGTCAATGTTGGCTTTTGTTGCCTTTGCTTTTGTTGTTTTAGTCATGAAGTCTTTGCCCTTGCCTATGTCCTGAATGGTATTGCCTGGGTTTTCTTCCAGGGTTTTTATGGTTTTAGATCTTACATTTTAGTGGTTGTGATCAGTGACGATGAGCTTTCTTTCATGCTTGTTGACCACATAAATGTCTTCTTTTTTTTTTTTTTTTTTGAGACGGAGTCTCGCTCTGTCGCCCAGGCTGGAGTGCAGTGGCCGG
Source organism: Rhinopithecus roxellana (assembly GCF_007565055.1). Taxonomy (NCBI): domain Eukaryota; kingdom Metazoa; phylum Chordata; class Mammalia; order Primates; family Cercopithecidae; genus Rhinopithecus; species Rhinopithecus roxellana. The sequence continues at coordinate 103,227,778 of NC_044562.1, forward strand.
ATCTCAGCTCACTGCAAGCTCCGCCTCCCGGGTTTACGCCATTCTCCTGCCTCAGCCTCCCGAGTAGCTGGGACTACAGGCGCCCGCCATCTCGCCCGGCTAATTTTTTGTATTTTTTTAAGTGGAGACGGGGTTTCACTGTGTTAGCCAGGATGGTCTCGACCTCCTGACCTCGTGATCCGCCCGCCTCGGCCTCCCAAAGTGCTGGGATTACAGGCTTGAGCCACCACACCCGGCCTAAATGTCTTCTTTTGAGAAGTTTCTGTTCATATCCTTTGCCCACTTTTTGCTGGGGTTGTTCGTTTTCTTCTGGTAAATTTGTTGAAGTTTCTTGTAGATTGTGGATATTAGCCCTTTGTCAGATGGATAGATTGCAATTTTTTCTCCCATTCTGTAGCTTGCCTCTTCACTCTGAAGATAGTTTCTTTTGCTGTGCAGAAGCTCTTTAGTTTAATTCGATCTTATTTCTCAATTTTGGCTTGTGTTGCCATTGCTTTTGGTGTTTTTGTCATAAAGTCTTTGCCGATGTCTATGTCCTGAATGGTACTGCCTAGGTTTTCGTCTAGGGTTTTCACGATTTTAGGTCTTATGTTTAAGTCTTTAATCCAACTTGAGTTAATTTTTGTATAAAGTGTAAGGAAGGGGTCCAGTTTCAGTTTTTCGCATATGGTTAGCCAGTTTTCCAACACCATTTATTAAATAGGGAATCCTTTCCCCATTGCTTGTTTTTGTCAGGTTTGTCAAAGATCAGATGGTGATAGAGGTGTGACGTTATTTCTGAGGCCTCTGATCAGTTCCATTGGTCTATATATCTGTTTTGGTACCACTACTGTGCTGTTTTGGTTACCGTAGGCTTGCTCCTGCTCCCACACCCCACAACAGGCCCCATTGTGTGATGTTCCCCTTCTTGTGTCCAAGTGTTCTCAAGGTTCAATTCCCAGCAATGAGTGAGAACATGCGGTGTTGGGTTTTCTGTTCTGGTGATAGTTTGCTGAGAATGATGGTTTCCAGCTGCATCCATGTCCCTACAACTCATCCTTTTTTATGGCTGCATAGTATTCAGTGGTGTATATGTGCCACATTTTCTTAATCCAGTCTGTCATTGATGAACAATTGGGTTGGTTCCAAGTCTTTGCTATTGTGAATAGTGCCACAACAAACATATATGTGCATGTGTCTTTATAGCAGCATGATATATAATCCTTTGGGTATATATCCAGTAATGGGATGGCTGGGTCGAATGGTATTTCTAGTTCTAGATTCTTGAGGAATTGCCACACTGTCTTCCACAATGGTTGAACTAATTTACAGTCCCACCAACAGCGTAAAAGTGTTCCTATTTCTCCACATCCTCTCCAGCACCTGTTGTTTCCTGACTTTTTAATGATCGCCATTCTAACTGGTGTGAGATGGTATCTCATTGTGGTTTTGATTTGCATTTCTCTGATGGTGAGTGATGATGAACATTTCTTCATGTGTCTATTAGCTGCATAAATGTCTTCTTTTGAGAAGGGTGTGTTCATATCCTTCGCCCATTTTTTGATGGGGTTGTTTTTTTCTTGTAAATTTATTTGAGTTCTTTGTTGGTTCTAGATATTAGCCCTTTGTCAGATGAGTAGATTGTAAAAGTTTTCTCCATTCTGTGGGTTGCCTGCCCACTCTGATGGTAGTTTCTTTTGCTACCAGTTTAATTTGATCCCGTTTGTCAATTTTGGCTTTTGTTGCCATTGCTTTTGGTGTTTTAGACATGAAGTCCTTGCCCATGCCTATGTCCTGAATGGTATTGCCTTGGTTTTCTTCTAGGGTTTTTATGGTTTTAGGTCTAACATTTAAGACTCTAAATCATCTTGAATTAATTTGCATATAAGGTGTAAGGAAGGGATCCAGTTTCAGCTTTCTACATATGGCTAGCAAGTTTTCCCAGCACCATTTATGAAATAGCGAATCCTTTCCCCATTTCTTGTTTTTGTCAGGTTTGTCAAAGATCAGATGGTTGTAGATGTGTGGTATTATTTCTGAGGGCTCTGTTCTGTTCCATTGGTCTATATCTCTGTTTTGGTACCAGGACCATGCTGTTTTGGTTACTGTAGCCTTATAGTATAGTTTGAAGTCAGGTAGCAAGATGCCTCCAGCTTTGTTCTATTGGCTTAGGATTGTCTTGGCAACGAGGGCTCTTTTTGGTTCCATATGAACTTTAAAGTAGTTTTTTCCAATTCTGTGAAGAAAGTCATTGGTAGCTTGATGGGGATGGCATTGAACCTATAAATTACCTTGGGTAGTATGGCCATTTTCACGATATTGATTCTTCCTATCCATGAGCATGGAATGTTCTTCCATTTGTTTGTGTCCTCTTTTATTTCATTGAGCAGTGGTTTGTAGTTCTCCTTGAAGAGGTCCTTCACATCTCTTGTAAGTTGGATTCCTAGGTATTTTATTCTCTTTGAAGCAATTGTGAATGCTTTTCATGATTTGGCTCTCTGTTTGTCTGTTACTGGTGTATAAGAATGCTTGTGATTTTTGCACATTAATTTTGTATCCTGAGACTTTGCTGAAGTACCTTATCAGTTTAAGGAGATTTTGGGCTGAGACGATGGGATTTTCTAAATCTACAATCATGTCACCTGTCAACAGGGACAATTTGACTTCCTCTTTTCCTAATCGAATACCCTTTATTTGTTTGTTCTGCCTGATTGCCCTGGCCAGAACTTCCAACACTATGTTGAATAGGAGTGGTGAGAGAGGGCATCCCTGTCTTGTGCCAGTTTTCAAAGGGAATTTTTCCAGTTTTTGCCCATTTAGTATGATATTGACTGTTGGTTTGTCATAAATAGCTCTTATTATTTTGAGATATGTTCTATCAATACTGAATTTATTGAGCGTTTTTAGCATGAAGGGCTGTTGAATTTTGTCAAAGGCCTTTTCTGCATCTATTGAGATAATCATGTGGTTTTTGTCTTTGGTTCTGTTTATATGCTGGATTATGTTTATTGATTTGTGTATGTTGAACCAGCCTTGCATCCCAAGGATGAAGCCCACTTGATCATGATGGATAAGCTTTTTAATAGGCTGCTGGATTCGGTTGACCAAGGATTTTTGCACTGATGTTCATCAGGGATGTTATTCCAAAATTCTGGGTTTTTTGTTGTGTCTCTCCCAGGCTGTGGTATCATGATAATGTTATAAAATGAGTTAGGAAGGATTCCCTCTTTTTCTATAGTCGGAATAGTTTCAGAAGGAATGGTACCAGCTCTTCCTTGTACCTCTGGTAGAATTTGGCTGTGAATCCGTCTGATCCCAGACTATTTTAGGTTGGTAGGCTATTAATTATTGCCTCAATTTCAGAGACTGTTATTGGTCTACTCAGGGATTCAGCTTCTTCCTGGTTTAGTCTTGGGCAAGTGTATGTGTCCATTTCTTCTAGGTTTTCTAGTTTATTTGGGTAGAGGTGTGTATAGTATTCTCTGATGGTAGTTTGTATTTCTGTGGGGTCGGTGGTGATATCCCCTTTATCATCTTTTATTGCATCTATTTGATTCTTCTCTCTTTTCTTCTTTATTAGCCTTGCTAGCAGTCTATCAATTGTGCTGATCTTTAAAAAAAAAAAACAAAACAGTTCCTGGATTCATCGCTTTTTTGAAGGGTTTTTTGTGTCTCTATCCCCTTCAGTTCTGCTCTGATCTGTTATTTCTTGCCTTCTGCTAGCTTTTGAATGTGTTTGCTCTTGCTTCTCTAGTTTTTTTAATTGTGATGTTAGGGTGTCAATTTTAGATCTTTCCTGCTTTCTCTTGTGGGCATTTAGTGCTATAAATTTCCCTCTACACACTGCTTCAAATGTGTCCCAGAGATTCTGGTATGGTGTATCTTTGTTCTCACTGGTTTCAAAGAACATCTTTATTTGTGCCTTCATTTCGTTATGTACCCAGTAGTCATTCAGGAGCAGGTTGTTCAGTTTCCATGTAGCTGAGTGATTTTGAGTGAGTTTCTTAATTCTGAGTTCTAGTTTGATTGCACTGTGGTCTGAGAGACAGTTTGTTATAATTTCCGTTCTTTTACATTTGCTGAGGAGTGCTTTACTTCCAACTATGTGGTCAATTTTTGTATAAGTGCAGTGTGGTGCTGAGAAGAATGTATATTCAGTTGATTTAGGGTGGAGAGTTCTGTAGATGTCTATTAGGTCTGCTTGGTGCAGAGCTGAGTTCAATTCCTGGATACTGTTGTTAACTTTGTGTCCCATTGATCTGTCTAATGTTGACAGTGGGGTGTTAGAGTCTCCCATTATTATTGTGTGGGAGTCTAAGTCTCTTTGTAAGTCTCTAAGGAGTTGCTTTATGAATCTGGGTGCATATATATTTAGGATAGTTAGCTCTTCTTGTTGAATTCATCCCTTTACCATTATATAATGGCCTTCTTTGTCTCTTTTGATCTTTGTTGGTTTAAAGTCTGTTTTATCAGAGACTAGGACTGCAACCCCTGCCTTTTATTGTTTTCCATTTGCTTCATAGATCCCCCTCCATCCCTTTATTTTAAGCGTATGTATGTCTCTGCATGTGAGATGGGTCTCCTAAATACAGCACACCAATGGGTCTTGACTCTTTATCCAATTTGCCAGTCTGTGTCTTTTAATTGGAGAATTTATCCCATTTGCATTTAAGGTTAATATTGTTATGTGTGAATTTGATCCTGTCATGATGACGTTAGCTGGTTATTTTGCTCGTTAGTTGATGCAGTTTCTTCCTAGCATCGACGGTCTTTACATTTTGGCATGTTTTTGCAGTGGTTGGTACCAGTTGTTCCTTTCCATGTTTAGTGCTTCCTTCAGGAGTTCTTGTAAGGCAGGCCTGGTGGTGACAAAATTTCTCAGCATTTGTTTGCCTGTAAAGGATTTTATTTCTCCATCACTTATGAAACTTAGTTTGGCTGGATATGAAATTCTGGGTTGAAAATTCTTTTCTTTAAGAATGTTGAATATCGGCCCCCACTCTCCTCTGGCTTGTAGAGCTTCTGTCAAGAGATCTGCTGTTTACATGATGAATTACGTTTAATGATTTGCAAATGTTGAACCAGCTTGCATCCCAGGGATGAAGCGGACTTGATGATAGTGGATTAGCTTTTTGATGTGCTTCTGCATTCGGTTTGCCAGTATCTTATTGAGGATTTTCACATCAATGTTTATCAGGGATACTGGCCTGAAATTTTCTTCTTTTGTTGTGTCTCTGCAAGTTTTGGTATGAGGATGATGCTGGCCTCATAAAGTGAGTTAGGGAGGATGCCCTCTTTTTCTATTGTTTGAAATAGTTACAGAAGGAATAGTACCAGCTCCTCTTTGTACCTGGTAGAATTTAGCTGTGAGTCCGTCTGGTCCTGGGTTTCCCTTTCTGGGTAATCCGACCTTCCTCTCTGGTTGCCATTAACAGTTTTTCTTTCATTTCAACTTTAGTGAATCTGACAATTATGTGTCTTTGAGTTGCTCTTCTCGAGGAGTATCTTTGTGGTGTTCTCTGTATTTCCTGAGTTTTCATGTTGGTCTGCCTTGCTAGGTTGGGGAAGTTCTCCTGGATAATATCCTGCAGAGTGTTTTCCAACTTGGTTCCATTTTCCCTGTCACTTTCAGGTACACCAATCAGATGTAGATTTGGTCTTTTCACATAGTCCCATATTTCTTGGAGGCTTTGTTCATTTCTTTTTACTCTTCTTTCTCTAAACTTCTCTTCTTGATTCATTTCATTCATTTGATCTTCAATCACTGATACCCTTTCTTCCAGTTGATCGAATCAGTTACTGAAGCTTGTGCATTTGTCACATAGTTCTCATGCAATGGTTTTCAGCTCTATCAGGTCATTTAAGGACTTCTCTACATTGGCTATTCTAGTTAGCCATTCGTTTGATCTTTTTTCAAGGTTTTTAGCTTCTTTGTGATGGGTTCAAACTTCCTCCTTTAGCTCAGAGAAGTTTGATTGTCTGAAGCCTTCCTCTCTCAGCTCATCAAAGTCATTCTCCGTTCAGCTTTGTTCCATTGCTGATGAGGAGCCGCGTTCCTTTGGAGGGGGAGAGGCACTCTGAGTTATAGAACTTTCAGCTTTTCTGCTTTGTTTTTTCCCCATCTTTGTGGTTTTATCTACCTTTGATCTTCGATGATGGTGACATACAGATGGGTTTTGGTGTGGATGTCTTTTCTGTTTGTTACTTTTCCTTCTAACAGTCAGGACCCTTAGCTGCAGGTCTGTTGGAGTTTGCTCGAGGTCCACTCCAGACCCTGTTTGCCTGGGTATCAGCAGCGGAGGCTGCAGAAGAGTGAATATTGCTGAACAGCAAATGTTGCTGCCTGATCGTTCCTCTGGAAGCTTCATCTCAGAGGGGTACCCGGCCATGTGAGGTGTCAGTCTACCCCTACTGGAGGGGTGCCTCCCGGTTAGGCTACTCAGGGGTCAGGGACCCACTTGAGGAGGCAGTCTGTCCATTCTCAGATCTCAAACTTCGTGCTGGGAGAACCACTACTCTTTTCAAAGCTGTCAGACAGGGACATTTAAATCTGCAGAGGTTTCTGCTGCCTTTTGTTTGGCTATGCCCTGTCCCCAGAGGTGAAGTCCACAGAGGCAGGTAGGCCTCCTTGAGCTGTGGTGAACTCCACCCAGTTTGAGCTTCCTGGCTGCCTTGTTTACCTACTCGAGCCTCAGCAATGGTGGGCGCCCCTCTGCAAGCCTTCCTACCGCCTTGCAGTTAGATCTCAGACTGCTGTGCTAGAAATGAGTGAGGCCCTGTGGGCGTGGGACCCTCTGAGCCAGGCATGGGATATAATTTCCTGGTGTGCCATTTGCTAAGATCCTTGGAAAAGTGCAGTATTGGTGTGGGAGTTACCCGATTTTCCAGGTGCTGTGTGTCATGGTTTCTCTTGGCTAGGAAAGGGAATTCCCTTACCCCTTGCGCTTCCCAGGTGAGGCGATTCCTCGCCGTGCTTCAGCTCTCATTCGGTGGGCTGCACGCACTGTCCTTTACCCACTGTCTGACATGCCCCAGTGAGATAAACTCGGTACCTCAGCTGGAAAGCAGAAATCACCTGTCTTCTGTGTCACTCATGCTGGGAGCTGTAGCCTGGAGCTGTTCCTATTTGGCCATCTTGGAACCTGATAATAAATAGCTCTTAATATTTTGAGATATGCTCCATCAATACCTAGTTTACTGAGAGCCTTTAGCATGAAGCATTGGTGAATTTTATCACAGGCCTTTTCTGCATCTATTGAGATAATCATGTGGTTTTTGTCATTGGTTCTGTTTATGTGATGGACTACGTTTATTGATTTGCGAATGTTGAACCAGCCTTGCATCGAAGGGATGAAGTGGACTTGATGATGGTAGATAAGCTTTTTGATGTGCTTCTGGATTTGGTTTGCCAGTATTTTATTGAGGATTTTCACATCGATGTTCATCAGGGATACTGGCCTGAAATTTTCTTCTTTTGTTGTGTCTCTGCAAGTTTTGGTATGAGGATGATGTTGGCCTCATAAAATGAGTTAGGGAGGAGTCCCTCTTTTTCTATTGCTTGAAATAGTTACAGAAGGAATAGTACCAGCTCCTCTTTGTACCTCTGGTAGAATTTAGCTGTGAGTCCGCCTGGTCCTGGGCTTTTATTGATTGGTAGGCTAGTAATTACTGCCTCAATTTCACAACTTGTTATTTGTCTTTCCAGGGATTCAACTTCTTCCTGCTTTAGTTTTGGGGGGTGTATGTGTCCAGGAATTTATCCATTTATTCTAGATTTTCTAGTTTATTTGCACAGAGGTGTTTACAGCATTCTCTGATGGGAGTTTGTATTTCTGTGGGATCAGTGGAGACATCCCCTTTATCATTTTTTATTGTGTCTATTTGATTCTTCTCTCTTTTCTTCTTTATTAGTTTGGCTAGCAATCTATCTAGTTTTTAATCTTTTCAAAAAAAAAACAGCTTCTGAATACATTGATTTTTTGAAAGTTTTTTCTTGTCTCTAGCTCCTTCAGATCTTCTCTGATCTTAGTTATTCCTTTTCTTCTGCTAGCTTTTGAATTTGTTTGCTCTTGCTTCTCTAGTTCTTCTAATTGTTATGTTAGGGTGTCAGTTTTAGATCTTTCCCACTTTCTCCTGTGGGCATTTAGTGCTATAAATTTCCCTCTAAACACTGGTTTAGCTGTGTCCCAGAGATTCTGGTATGTTGTGTCTTTGTTCTCGTTGGTTTCAAATAACTTATTTATTTCTGCCTTAATTTTGTTATTTACCCAGTAGTCATTCAGGAGCAGGTTGTTCAGTTTCCATGTAGTTGTGTGGTTTTGAGTGAGTTTCTTAATTCTGAGTTCTAATTTGAGTTCACTGTGGTCTGAGAGACTGTTTTTATGATTTCCATTTTTTTTTGCATTTGCTGAGGAGTATTTTACTTCCCATTACATGGTCAATTTTAGAAGAAGTGTGGTGTAGTGCTGAGAAGAATGTATATTCTGTTGATTTGGTGTGGAGAGTTCTGTAGATGTCTATTAGGTCTGCTTGGTCCAGAGCTGAGTTCAAGTCCTGAATTTCCTTGTTAATTTTCTGTCTCATTTCTCTAATATTGACAGTGCAGTGTTATAGTTTCCCACTATTATTGTGTGGGAGTCTAAGTCTCTTTGTACATCTCTAAGAACTTGCTTTATGAATCTGGGTGACCCTGTATTGGATGCATATAGATTTAGAATAGGTAGCCCTTCTTGTTGCATTGATCCCTTTACTATTCATTATGTAATGTCCTTTGTCTTTTTTTAATTTTTGTTGGCTTAAAGCCTGTTATACTGGGGACTAGGATTGCAACCCCTGCTTTATTTTGCTTTCCATTTGCTTGGCAAATATTCCCCCACCCCTTTATTTTGAGCCTATGTGTGTCTTTGCATGTGAGATGAATCTCCTGAACACAGCACACCAATGGATCTTGACTCTACCCAATTTGCCAGTCTTTGTCTTTTAATTGGGGCATTAGCCCATTTACATTTAAGGTTAATATTGTTATGTGTGAATTTGATCCTGTCATTATGATGCTAGCTAGTTATTTTGCTCATTGATGCAGTTTCTTCATAGTGTCAATAGTGTTTACAATTTGGTATGTTTTTTCAGTGGCTGGTACCAGTTTTTCTTTCCATGTTTAGTGCTTCCTTTAGGAGCTCTTGTACAGCAGGCCTGGTGGTGACAAAATCTCTCAGCTTTTACTTGTCTGTAAAGGATTTTATTTCTCCTTTTCTTATGAAGCTTAGTTTGACTGGATATGAAATTCTGGGTTGAAAATTCTTTTCTTTAAGAATGTTGACTATTGGCCCCCACTCTCTTCCAGCTTTCAGGGTTTCTGCAGAGAGATTTGCTGTAAGTCTAAAGGGCTTCCCTTTGTGGGTAACCCGACCTTTTTCTCTGGCTGCCCTTAACATTTTTACCTTCATTTCAACCTTGCTGAATCTGACGATTATGTGTCTTGGGGTTGCTCTTCTCTTTGTGCTCTTACCTTTGTGATGTTCTCTGTATTTCCAGTATTTGAATGTCGGCCTGTCCTGTGAGGTTGGGGAAGTTCTCCTGGAAAATATCCTGAAGAGTGTTTTCCAACCTGGTTCCATTCTCCCTGTCACTTTCAGGTACACCAATCAAATGTAAGTTTGGTCTTTTCATATAGTCCCACATTTCTTGGAGGCTTTGTTCATTCCTTTTCACTCTTTTTTATCTAATCTTTTCTTCATGCTTTATTTCATTAAGTTGTTCTTCAATCTCTGATATCTTTTCTTTCACTTGATTAATTCGGCTATTGATAGTTGTGTATGCTTCACGAAGTTCTTGTGCTCTGTTTTTCAGCTTCATCAGGTCATTTATATTCTTCTTCAAACTGGTTATTCTAGTTAGCAGTTCCTGTAACCTTTTATCAAGGTTCTTAGTTTCCTCGTATTGTGTCAGAACATGCTCCTTTAGCTTGGAGGAGTTTGTTATTACCCCACCTTCTGAAGCCTACTTCTGTCAATTCCTCAAACTCATTCTCCATCCATTTTTGTTCCCGTGCTGGTGAGGAGTTGTGATCCTTTGGAGAAGAGGCATTCTGGTTTTTGGAATATTCAGCCTTTTTGCATGGGTTTTTCCTCATCTTCATGGATTTATCTACCTCTGGTCTCTGATGTTGGTGTCCTTCGATGGGGTTTTTGTGAGGATGTCCTTTTTGTTGATGTTGATGCTATTCCTTTCTATTTGTTAGTTTTCCTTCTAACAGTCAGGCCCTTCTTCTGCAAGTCTGCTGGAGTTTGCTGGAGGTGCACTCCAGATACTGTTTGCCTGGGTATCACCAGTGGAGACTGCAAAACAGCAAAGATTGCTGTCTGTTCCCTCCTCTGGAAGCTTCATCCCAGTGGGGGACCCGCCAGATACCAGCTGGAGCTCTCCTGTATGAGGTGTCTGTCGACCCCTGCTGGAAGGTGTTTCCTTGTCAGGAGGCAGGGGGATCAGGGACCCCCTTGAGGGGGCAGTCTGTCCCTTAGCAGAGCTCAGGCACTGTGCTGGGAGATCCACTGCTCTTCTCAGAGCCAGCAGGCAGGAATGTTTAGGTCTGCTGAAGCTGCACCCACAGCTGCTGCTACCCCCAGGTGCTCTATCCCAGGGAGATGGGAGTTTTATCTATAATCCTCTGACTGAGGCTGATGCCTTTCTTTTAGAGATGCCCTGCTCAGAGAGGAGGAATCTAGAGAGACAGTCTGGCTACAGTGGTTTTGTGGCACTGTGGTGTGCTCTGCCCAGTTCAAACTTCCCAGGAGCTTTGTTTACACTGTGAGGGGAAAGCCTCCTACTCAAGCCTTAGTAATGGCCGATGCCCCTCCCCACACTGAGCTTGAGTGTCCCAGGTTGACTTCAGACTGCTGTGCTGGCAGTGAGAATTTCAAGCCAGTAGATCTTAGCTTGCTGGGCTCCCCGGGGGTGGGATCTGCTGAGCTAGACCACTTGGTCCCGTGGCTTCAGCCCTTTTTCCAGGGGAGTGAACGATTCTGTCTCGCTGGCTTTCCAGGTGCCACTGGAGTACAAAAAAAAAAAAAAAAAAAAAAAAAAAAAACTCCTGCAGCTAGCTCAGCGTCTGCCCAAACAGTCACCCAGTTTTGTACTTAAAACCCAGGGCCCTGGTGGTATAGGCATTTGAGGGAATCTTCTGGTCTGCAGGTTTCGAAGACTATCGGAAAAGCATAGTACCTGGGCTGGGATGCATCATTCCTCACATTTCCTAGGTTATTTTTCAGAGTTCTCATAGTTTTAGGTTTTACATTTAAGTCTTTAATCCAGCTTGAGTTAATTTTTGTATATGGTGTAAGAAAGGGGTCCAGTTTCAATCTTCTGTATATGGCTAGCTAGCTATCCCAGCACCATTTATTGAATAGGGAGTCCTCTCCCCATTGCTTGTTTGTGTCAACTTTGTCAATGATCAAATGGTTGTAGATATGTGGCATTATGTCTGGACCCTCTATTCTGTTCCATTTGTCTATGTCTGTTTTTTTAACTGTTTTGGTTACTGTAGCCTTGTAGTATAGTTTGAAGTCAGGTAGCGTGATGCCCCCATCTTTGTTCTTTTGTTAAGGATTCTCTTGGCTATTCAGGCTCTTTCTTTGGTTCCATATGATTTTATAATAGTTTTTTCTAGTTCTACGAAGAGTGTGCTTGGTAGTTTGATAGGAATATGATTGAATCTGTAAATTGCTTTGGTCAGTATGGCCATTTTAATGATATTGATTCTTCCTATACATGAGCATGGAATGTTTTTTCATTTGCTTGTATCATCTCTGATTTCTTTGAGCAGTGTTTTGTAACTCTCATTTTAGAGATGTTTCACCTACCTGGTTCACTTCATCCCTAGGTATGTTATTCTCTTTGTGGCTACTGAGAATGGGATTGCATTTGTGCTTTGGCTCTCAGCTTGGATGTTCTTAATGTTTAGGAATGCTACTAATTTTTGTACATGATTTTGTATCCTGAAACTTTACTGCAGTTGTTTATCACATCAAGGAGCTTTTAGACACAGACTATGGTGTTTTCTAGGTACAGAAGCATATCATCTGCAAACAGGGATAGTTTGACTTCCTCTCTTCCTATTTGTATGCCTTTTATTTCTCTCTTGCCTGATTGCTCCGGCTAGGACTACCAGTACTATGTCGAATAGGAGTGGAAAGAGAGGGCATCCTTATCTTAGCCTAGTTTTCAAGGGGAATGCTTCCAGCTTTTGCCCATTCAATATGATGTTCGCTGTGGGTCTGTCATAGATGGCTCTTGTTTTGAAGTATGTTCCTTCACTGCCTAGTTTATTGAGAGTTTTTAACACGAATGGATATTAAATTTTATCAAAAGCCATTTCTGCATCTGTTAAGATAATCATGTGGATTTTGGTTTTAGTTCTGTGTATGTGATAAATCACATTTATTGATTTTTGTATGTTGATCCAACCTTGCATCCCAGAGATGAAGGCTATTTGATCATGGTGGATTAGCTTTTTGATGTGCTACTGGATTTGCTTGGCTAGTATTGTGTTGAGGACTTTTGCATCTATGTTAATGAAGTACATTGGCCCAATTTCACCATTTCTATTCAACATTATATTGGAAGTTCTAGCCAGAGTAATTAGGCAAATAAATGAAAGAAATTATCCAAATGGAAAAAGAAGTTTAAAAAAAAAAAAACGCTTATTTGTAGACAGTATGATCTTGCATATAAAATACTAAAGAATGCACAAAAATTAGCTAATACACGATTTCAGCAAAATTGCCTGATACAAAACCAACACTCAAAACTCAATTGTACTTCTGTACACTAGCAGTAAACAATCCAAAAAGAAAATTAGGAAATAATTTCATAGACAATAGCAGCAAAAAGAATAAAATATTTAGAAATAAAGCCCACCAAGAAGGGGCAAGACTTTGATAACTACAAAACAGTGATGAATTAAATTAAAGAACCCCTAAATTAATAGAAAAGATAGTTTTTGTTTATGTTCATATGCAATGCATGAAAAGCAGTTCTAAACAGAAAGTTTGTAGAAATAAACATCTACATTTAAAAAGAACAAAGATATCAGAAAAACTATCCTAATATTACACCTCAGTGAACCAGAAAAATAAGAATAAACTAAGCCCAAAGTTAGAAGAAGGAAAGAAATAACAAAAATAAGAGAAAAAAATGAAATAAAGACTACCCCCCCAAAAATAGAAAAGAACACTGAAAGAGTTGATTTTTTAAAAGATGAACAAAATTGAAAAATCTTTAGCTAGACTATCCAAGTGAAAGAGAGAAGATGCAAATAAATAAAATCAGAAATAAAGATGAGACATTACAGCCAACACCACATAAATACAAAGCATCATAAGAGACTACAATGAACACCAACAAATTGGATAAGTCCCCTGAAGTGAAAGGATGGTTGAACATATGCAAATCAATAAATGTGTTACACTACATTATCAGAATGAAGGACAAAAATCGTATTGTCATCTCAATAGATGCAGAAAGGCACTTGACAAAATTCAACATCATTTTATGATAAAACATCAACAATTAGATATAAAAAAATGTACCTCAACACAAAAAAGGCCATATATCACATACCCACAGCTAACATCATATGTACTAAGCAGTGAATAGTTGAAAGATTTTCCTCAAAGATCAGGAACAAGACAAGGATGCCTATTCTTGCCACTTCTACTTAACATGGTACTGGAAGTATTAGGCAGAGCAATTTGGCAAAAAAAAAAAAAAAAAAAAAAAAAAAAGAAAAGAAAGAAAGAAAGAAAAAAGAAAAATCAAAATTGGAAAGGATGATGTAAAATTGCCTCTTTTTGCAAATGACATAATTGCATAGACAGTAGACTTTAAGGACTCCACCAAAAAACTGCTGGAACTAACAAACAAATACAATAAACTTTCAGAATACAAAATCGACATACAAAAATTAGTTGTGTTTCTAATATTAACAACAAAATAGCTGAAGAAAAAATTAAGAAAGCCATCTCATTTACAATAGCATTAAAAAGAATAAAATACTGAGAACAAAATTCTACAAAAGAAGTCAAAGACTGATACACTGAAAACTACAAAACATTGATGAAAGAAATTGAAGACACAAATAAGGAAAAATATCTATGACCATAAGAACCAATACCATCAAAAAGTCCATACTACCCAAAATAATCTACAGATTTAATCAAAATTCCAATGTAATTTTTCACAGAAATATAAAAACAAACCTGGAATTCATATAGAAACATAAAAGACTCCAACAGTCAAAGCAATCTTGAGCAAAAAGAACAAAGCTGAAGGCATCGCACTTGCTGATTTCAAATTATATTACAAAGCTATAGTAGTGAAAAAACTATGTGTGGTCTTGGTATAAAAGCAGACACATACACTAATGGAACAGAATAGAAAGCCCAGAAATAAACCCATGAATATACACTCAAATATTCTTCTATAGAGGCAGCAATAATAAACAATGGGAAAAGGATAAACTGTTCAATTCATTATGTTTGGAAAACTGGTTATTCACATGCCAAAAAAAAAAAAAAGAAATTGGATCTTTATCTTACACCATACATGAAAATCAACCCAAAATAGATTACAGATTTAACTGTAAGACCTGAAACTGTAAAACTACTAGGAGAAAATATGGTGGGAAGCTCCATGACATTGGTATTGTCAATGAGTTTTTGGGTATCACACCAAAAACACAGGAAATGAAAGCAAAAATAAGCAAGTGCAGCTACATCAAAAGAAAAAGTTTTTCCACAGCAAAGGAAATAATCAACAAAATGAAAAGGTAACCTACATAATAAGAGAAAATATTTGCAAACCAAATATCTGATAAGGGGTTAATATCCAAAATATGTAAGGAACTCATACAACTCAATTACAAGAAAACAAATAACTCAATATTTTGAATAGACAAAGAACTTGAATAGACATTGTTTCAAAGAAGACATGAATGGCCAATAGGTATATGAAAAGGTGCCTAACATCACTAGTCATCAGAGAAATGCAAATCAAAACCATAATAATATATCACCTCACAAGGGTTAGAATAACTATTTATGTATCAAAAAGTCAAAAGATAAGTACTGTCCAGAATGTGGAGAAAAAAATAAAAAAAGAACCCATATATATTGTTGGTGGAAATATAGACTAATACAACCAGTATGGAAAACAGTATGGAGGTTTCTCACAAAGATAAAAAATAAAAAAGAACTATCACACAATCAAGCAATCCTACTTCTGGGTATATATCCAAAAGAATATAATCAGTATCCCAAAGAGATATTTGCACTCCCATGTTCATTGCAACATTATTCACAATAGCCAAGACATGGAAACAAAGTGTTGCTCAATGAATGAATAAAGAATATGTAGGCTTGGAGTGGTGGCTCATGCCTGTAATCCCAGCACTTTCGGAGGCCAAGGCAGGTGGGTCCCTTGAGGCCAGGAGTTTGAGACCAGCCTGGCCAATGTGGCAAAACCCTGTTTCTACTAAAAATTTAAAAAATTAGCTGGGCATGGTGGTGCATGGCTGTAATTCCAGCTACTCAGGTGGCTAAGGCAGAAGAATTGCTTTGAACCTGGGAGGTGGAGGTTGCAGACAGACAAAATCATACCACTGTACTCCAGTATGGGTGACAGAGCAAGATACTGTCTCAAAAAATAAAATAAAGAAAATGTGATACACATATATTTAATGGAATATCATTCAGCCTTTGAAAAGAAGGGAATTCTGTCATTTGTAACATGAACCTGTAGGATATTATGCTAAATAAAATAAGCTAAGTACAGAAAAACAGACACTGCATGAGCTCACATATATGTGGAATCTAAAAATGTCAAACTTATGGAAGCAGAGTGGAATTGTGGTTGCCATGAAGGGTGGGAGAAATGGGGAGATGTTGGTCAAGGGGTACTAAGTTTCAGTTAGACAGGATGAGTAAGTTCTAGAATCTAAAGTATGGCATGGTGACCATGGTTAATAATCCCCATTGTCTCAGCCCAAAATCTCCGTAAGCTGATAAGCATCTTCAGCAAAGTCTCAGGATACAAAATCAATGTGCAAAAATCACAAGCATTTTAATACACCAGAAACAGACAAACAGAGAGCCAAATCATGAATGAACTCCCATTCACAATACCTTCAAAGGGAATAAAATACCTAGGAATCCAACTTACAAGGGATGTAAAGGATCTCTTCAAGGAGAACTACAAACCACTGCCCAGTGAAATAAAAGAGGACACAAACAAATGGAAGAACATACCATGCTCATGCATAGGAAGAATCAATATTGTGAAAATGACCATACTGCCCAAGGTTATTTATAGATTCAATGCCATCCTCATTAAGCTACCAATGACCTTCCTCTAAGATTGGAAAAAACTACTTTAAAGTTCATATGGAACCAAAAAGAGCCCACATTGCTGAGACAATCCTAAGCCAAAAGAACAAAGCTGGAGGCATCATGCTACCTGACTTCAAAATATACTATAAGGCTACAGTAACCAAAACAGCATGGTCCTGGTACCAAAACAGAGATATAGACCAATGGAACAGAACAGAGCCCTCAGAAATAATACCACACATCTACAGCCATCTGATCTTTGACAAACCTGAGAGGAACAAGAAATGGGGAAAGGATTCCCTATTTAATAAATGGTGCTGGGAAAATTGGCTAGCCATAAGTAGAAAGCTGAAACTGGATCCTTTCCTTACTCCTTATACGAAGATTAATTCAAGATGGATTAGAGACTTAAATGTTAGACCTAATACCATAAAAACCCTAGAAGAAAACCTAGGTAATACCATGCAGGACATAGGCATGGGCAAGGACTTCATGTCTAAAACACCAAAAGCAACAGCAGCAAAAGCAAAAATTGACAAATGGGATATAATTAAACTAAAGAGCTTCTGCACAGCAAAAGAAACTACCATCAGAGTGAACAGATAACCTACAGAATGGGAGACAATTATTGCAATCTACTCATCTGACAAAGGGCTAATATCCAGAACCTACAAAGAACTCAATCAAATTTACAAGAAAAAAACAAACAACCCCATCAAAAAGTGGGCAAAGGATATGAACAGACACTTGTCAAAAGAAGACATTCATACAGCCAACAGACACATGAAAAAATGCTCATCATCACTGGCCATCAGAGAAATGCAAATCAAAACCACAATGAGATACCATCTCACACCAGTTAGAATGGCGATCATTAAAAAGTCAGGAAACAACAGGTGTGGAGAGGATGTGGAGAAATAGGAACACTTTTACACTGTTGGTGGGACTGTAAACTAGTTCAACCATTGTGGAAAACAGTGTGGCGATTCCTCAAGGATCTAGAACTAGAAATACCATTTGACCCAGCCATCCCACTACTGGGGATATACCCAAAGGATTATAAATCATGCTGCTATAAAGACACATGCACACGTATGTTTATTGCACCACTATTTACAATAGCAAAGACTTGGAATCAACCCAAATGTCTATCAGTGACAGACTGGATTAAGAAAATGTGGCACATATACACCATGGAATACTATGCAACCATAAAAAGGGATGAGTTCGTGTCCTTTGTAGGGACATGGATGCGGCTGGAAACCATCATTCTCAGCAAACTATTGCAGGAACAGAAAACCAAATACCTCATGTTCTCACTCATAGGTGGGAACTGAATAATGGGATCACTTGGACACAGGAAGGGGAGCACCACACACTGGGTCCTATTGTGGGGAGGGGGTAGGGGAGAGGGATAGCATTAGGAGATATACCTAATGTAAATGATGAGTTAATGGGTGCAGCACACCAACATGGCACATGTATACATATGTAACAAACCTGCACGTTGTGCACATGTACCCTAGAACTTAAAGTATAATAATAAAAAAAAATCATGTATTGCACACTTGAAGTTTGCTAAGAAAGTAGACCTTTAGTCTCACAAGAAAAGAGGACGACTATGTGAAATAAAGATGTTAATTAGTTTAATTGTGGTAAATATTTCACAATGTATACCTACACCAAAACATCACACTGTACATCTTGGATATATACTATTTTTATTTGTTAATTATACATCCACAAAGCAGAATAAAAAGCATTCTGTGCTCACACCTGCAATCCTAGCACTTTGGGAGGCTAAGCTGAGTGGATCACCTGAGGTCAGGAGTTCGAGACCAGCCTGGCCAACATGGTGAAACCCCATCTCTACTAAAATACAAAAATTAGCTGAGTGTGGTGGCAGGCATCTGTAACCCCAGCAACTCAGGAGGCTGAGGCAGGGGAATCACTTGAACCCAGGAAGCGGAGGTTGCAGTGAGTCAAGATCGCACCATTGCACTCCAGCCTGAGTGACAAGTGCAAAACTTCTTCTCAAAAAGAAAGAAAGAAAGAAGAAAGAAAGAAAAGAAAGAAGAAAGAAAAAGAAAGGAAGGAAGGAAGGAAGAGAAGAAGGAAGGAGGAAGGAAGGAAGACGGATTGAAGGAAGGAAGAAAAAAGAAAATATCGAGAAATCACTGCCGTCCGTCTTAATTCGGCCTGACGGCGTCCTTCCCTCCGACAGCAGACCTGAAGAGTCCGCCCGAAGCAGACTAACCCAACGCAAGAAGCCCTTCCTTACTACATTCCTTCTTCCTCATGCTTCCCTTCCGTTCCTTACTTCCTCTTCGTTCCCTACCCCTCTCTCTTTCTTTCTTTCTTCTTTCCTCCTCCTTCTTCCTTCCTGCCTTCCTCCTTCCTTCCTTCCTCCTGGCCCCCAAAGAAAAGGCATTCTGTGTTCGTGAAATGGAAGATTTAATATTATTAAGATGACAATACTCCCCTAAAACAATCTACAGATTCAATGTGATCCCTATCAAAATCCCAACAACATTTTCTGCAGAAATGGAAAAGCTCTTCCCAAATTTATATGAAATCCCAAGGAACCCCAAACAGCCAAAACAATCTTGAAAAAGAAAAACAAAGTTGGAGGACTCAAGTGTCCTGATTTCAAAACGATGAAATTGCCATAATCAAAACAGTGGTACAGGTAGGAAAACAGACATACACATCAACGGAATTGAATTGATGGGTACGTAGATAAACCCATGTATCTATGGTCAACCGATTTTTGACAAGGGTACCAGAACCACCCAATGGGGAAAGTGTAGTCTCTTCAACAAATGGTGCTGGGACAATTAGATACCCACATGCAAAAGAACAGTGTTGGACCCTAACCTCACACCATATACAAAAATTAACTCAAAATGGATCAAAGACCTAAATACAGGAGCTAAAACTACAAACTCTTAGAAAAAAAACATAAGGACAAATCTTCATGGTCTTGAATTTGGCAATAGATTCTTAGATATGACACCAAAAACACAAGAAACTAAAGAAATAATAGATAAATTGGACTTTATAAAAATTTTAAATGTGTGTATATTAAAGGACATTATCAACAGAGTGGAAAGACACCTCACAGAATGGGAGAAAATATTTGAAAATCATATATCTGATAAGGGTCTAACACCCAGAATATTTAAAGAACTCTTACAACTCAACAACAATAAGACACAAAACTCAGTTACAAAATGGGCAAAGGACTTGTATAGACATTTCTTCAAGGAAGATATACAAATGACCAGCAAACACATGAAAAGATGCTCAACCCCCTTAGTCATTAGAGAAATGTAAATCAAAGCTGAGATAATACTTCAAATACATTAGGATGGCTACAAAAATTTTTTTAAAGAAAAAGAATATAAGTGTTGACAAGGATGTGGTGAAAGTGGAAACCTCCTGCATTGCTGTGAAAATGTAAAGTGGTGTCCACACTATGGAAAACAATTTCATGTGGTTCCTCAAAAAGTTAAACATAGAATTACCATATGAACCCCATGATTTCACTCCTAGATATAAGCCCAAATAAACCGAAACAGGTGTTCAAAAAAAATCTCATACACAAATGTTTGTAGCAGCAGTATTCACAATAGCCAAAATAGACAACTCAAATGTCCATCAACAAAAGAAAGGATAAATAAAATGTGATACATCCATACAATGCAATATTACTCAGCCATAAAAAGGAATGAAATGCTGACACATGCTACAACATGAATGAACGTGAAAACAATTTGCTAAGTGAAAGAAGCCAGACACAAAAGGCCATGTATTATATAATATCATTTACATGAAAGATCCAGAATAGGCAAATCCACAGATACAGAGAGCAGGCTAATTGTTGCCAGGGTTTGTGGAGAGAGGGAAATTAGGAGTTAATACTTAACAGGTCTGGGGTTTCCTTTGGGAGTAATGAAAATGTTCTGGACCTTAGAGATGGTTGCACAACATTGTGAATGTACTAAATGTAACCGAATTGGGTACTTTAAAATTATTAAAATGGTGAATTTTATGTTATATGTATTTGGCCACTATATATATATTCATTCAATGATCATGTTCAAATGGTAACAAATTAGTAATACAAACTTTCCTCATGATAAGTAAGTAAGGAAATGGGTAATCAGTTTTACAAAGGTTTTCAAAGTTAATACAAAGCATTAAACTTATTGTCAAGGCTTGAAATGGTAGCTCACACCTGTAATCCCAACACTTTGGGAGGCTGAGGTGAGAGGGTCGATTGAAATCAGGAGTTCAAGACCAGCCTGGTCAACATAGTAAGACTCCATCTCTAAAAAAATTGTTTTTAATTTTTTTTACTTAGCCTGAGGCTGAGGCAGGAGGATCACTTGAGCCCTGGAGTTCCAGGCTGCAGTGAGCATGACTGTGCTACTGCACTCCAGCCTGGGCAGCAGACCAAGACCCTGCCTATTAAAAAATTAAAAATTAAAATAAACTTACTGCCAAGACTTGAAGAGAGGGCAAAGTATAAGACAGTCTGGACCCTGTCTTTCATGGCAACAATGAAAAATTTTTTTTTTTATTATACTTTAAGTTCTAGGGTACATGTGCATAACGTGCAGGTTTGTTACATATGTATACTTGTGCCATGTTGGTGTGCTGCACCCATCAACTCCTCAGCACCCATCAATTCATCATTTATATCACGTATAACTCCCAATGCAATCCCTCCCCCTCCCCCCTCCCATGATAGGCCCCGGTGTGTGATGTTCCCCTTCCTGAGTCCAAGTGATCTCATTGTTCAGTTCCCACCTATGAGTGAGAACATGCGGTGTTTGGTTTTCTGTTCTTGTGATAATTTGCTAAGAATGATCGTTTCCAGCCACATCCATGTCCCTACAAAGGACGCAAACTCATCCTTTTATATGACTGCATAGTATTCCATGGTGTATATGTGCCATATTTTCTTAATCCAGTCTGTCACAGATGGACATTTGGGTTGATTCCAAGTCTTTGCTATTGTGAATAGTGCCGCAATAAACATACGTATGCATGTGTCCTTATAGCAGCATGATTTATAATCCTTTGGGTATATCCCCAGTAGTGGGATGGCTGGGTCATATGGTACATCTAGTTCTAGATCCTTGAGGAATTGCCATACTGTTTTCCATAATGGTTGAACTAGTCTACAATCCCACCAACAGTGTAAAAGTGTTCCTATTTCTCCACGTCCTCTCCAACACCTGTTGTTTCCTGACTTTTTAATGATTGCCATTCTAACTGGTGTGAGATGGTATCTCATTGTGGTTTTGATTTGCATTTCTCTGATGGCGAGTGATGATGAACATTTTTTCATGTGTCTGTTGGCTGTATGAATGTCTTCTTTTGAGAAATGTCTGTTCATATCCTTTGCCCACTTTTTGATGGGGTTCTTTGCTTTTTCTTGTATATTTGTTTGAGTTCTTTGTAGATTCTGGATATTAGCCCTTTGTCGGATGAGTAGATTGCAAAAATGTTCTCCCATTCTGTAGGTTGCCTCTTCACTCTGATGGTAGTTTCTTTTGCTGTGCAGAAGCTCTTTAGTTTAATGAGATCCCATTTGTCAATTTTGGCTTTTGTTGCCGTTGCTTTTGGTGTTTTAGACATGAAGTCCTTGCCCATGCCTATGTCCTGCATGGTATTACCTAGGTTTTCTTCTAGGGTTTTTATGGTATTAGGTCTAACATTTAAGTCTCTAATCCATCTTGAATTAATCTTCGTATAAGGAGTAAGGAAAGGATCCAGTTTCAGCTTTCTACTTATGGCTAGCCAATTTTCCCAGCACCATTGATTAAATAGGGAATCCTTTCCCCATTTCTTGTTTCTCTCAGGTTTATCAAAGATCAGATGGCTGTAGATGTGTGGTATTATTTCTGAGGGCTCTGTTCTGTTCCATTGGTCTATATCTCTGTTTTGGTACCAGGACCATGCTGTTTTGGTTACTGTAGCCTTGTAGTATAGTTTGAAGTCAGGTAGCGTGACGCCTCCAGCTTTGCCCTTTTGACTTAGGATTGTCTTGGCAATGCGGGCTCTTTTTTGGTTCCATATGAACTTTAAAGCAGTTTTTTCCAATTCTGTGAAGAAACTCATTGGTAGCTTGATGGGGATGGCATTGAATCTATAAATAACCTTGGGCGGTATGGCCATTTTCACGATATTGATTCTTCCTATCCATGAGCATGGAATGTTCTTCCATTTGTTTGTGTCCTCTTTTATTTCACTGAGCAGTGGTTTGTAGTTCTCCTTGAAGAGGTCCTTTACATCCCTTGTAAGTTGGATGCCTAGGTATTTTATTCTCTTTGAAGAAATTCTGAATGGAAGTTCATTCATGATTTGGCTCTCAGTTTTTCTGTTACTGGTGTATAGGAATGTTTGTGATTTTTGCACATTAATTTTGTATCCTGAGACTTTGCTGAAGTTGCTTATCAGCTTAAGGAGATTTTGGGCTGAGACGATGGGATTTTCAAAATATACAATCATGTCATCTGCAAACAGGGACAATTTGACTTCTTCTTTTCCTAACTGAATACCCTTGATTTCTTTCTCTTGCCTGATTGCCCTAGCCAGGACTTCCAACACTATGTTGAATAGGAGTGGTGAGAGAGGGCATCCCTGTCTTGTACCAGTTTTCAAAGGGAATTTTTCCAGTTTTTGCCCATTCAGTATGATATTAGCTGTGGGTTTGTCATAAATAGCTCTTATTATTTTGAGGTACGTTCCATCAATACCGAATTTATTGAGCATTTTTAGCATGAAGGGCTGTTGAATTTTGTCAAAAGCCTTTTCTGCATCTATTGAGATAATCATGTGGTACTTGACTTTGGTTCTGTTTATATGCTGGATTATGTTTATTGATTTGCGAATGTTGAACCAGCCTTGCATCCCAGGGATGAAGCCCACTTGATCATGGTGGATAAGCTTTTTGATGTGCTGCTAAATCCGGTTTGCCAGTATTTTTTTTTTAATTTTTTATTTTTTTTATTATACTTTAAGTTCTAGGGTACATGTGCATAGCGTGCAGGTTTGTGACATATGTATATTTGTGCCATGTTGGTGTGCTGCACCCATCAAGTCGTCAGCACCCATCAATTCATCATTTATATCATGTATAACTCCCCAATGTAATCCCTCCCCCCTCCCCCCTCCCCATGATAGGCCCTGGTGTGTGATGTTCCCCTTCCCGAGTCCAAGTGATCTCATTGTTCAGTTCCCACCTATGAGTGAGAACATGTGGTGTTTGATTTTCTCTTCTTGTGATAGTTAGCTAAGAATGATGGTTTCCAGCTGCATCCATGTCCCTACAAAGGATGCAAACTCATGCTTTTTTATGGCTGCAGAGTATTCCATGGTGTATATGTGGCACATTTTCTTAATCCAGTCTGTCACAGATGGACATTTGGGTTGATTCCAAGTCTTTGCTATTGTGAATAGTGCTGCAATAAACATACGTGTGCATGTGTCTTTGTAGTAGAATAATTTATAATCCTTTTGATATATCCCCAGTAGTGGGATGGCTGGGTCACATCTAGTTCTAGATCCTTGAGGAATCGCCATACTGTTTTCCATAATGGTTGAACTAGTTTACAATCCCACCAACAGTGTAAAAGTGTTTCTATTTCTCCACATCCTCTCCAATAACTGTTGTTTCCTGATTTTTTAATGATTGCCATTCTAACTGGTGTGAGATGGTATCTCATTGTGGTTTTGATTTGCATTTCTCTGATGGCGAGTGATGATGAGCATTTTTTCATGTGTCTGTTGGCTGTGTGAATGTCTTCTTTTGAGAAATGTCTGTTCATATCCTTTCCCCACTTTTTGATGGGGTTGTTTGTTTTTTTCTTGTATATTTGTTTGAGTTCTTTGTAGATTCTGGATATTAGCCCTTTGTCAGATGAGTAGATTGCAAAAATTTTCTCCCATTCTGTAGGTTGCCTCTTCACTCTGATGGTAGTTTCTTTTGCTGTGCAGAAGCTCTTTAGTTTAATGAGATCCCATTTGTCAATTTTTGCTTTTGCTGCCGTTGCTTTTGGTGTTTTAGACATGAAGTCCTTGCCCATGCCTATGTCCTGAATGGTACTACCTAGGTTTTCTTCTAGGGTTTTTATGGTATTAGGTCTAACATTTAAGTCTCTAATCCATCTTGAATTAATCTTCATATAAGGAGTAAGGAAGGGATCCAGTTTCAGCTTTCTACTTATGGCTAGC
This sequence comes from Rhinopithecus roxellana, assembly GCF_007565055.1. Lineage (NCBI taxonomy): Eukaryota > Metazoa > Chordata > Mammalia > Primates > Cercopithecidae > Rhinopithecus > Rhinopithecus roxellana. Next base: position 103,252,386 of record NC_044562.1, read on the forward strand.
CAATTTTCCCAGCACCATTGATTAAATAGGGAATCCTTTCCCCATTTCTTGTTTCTCTCAGGTTTGTCAAAGATCAGATGGCTGTAGATGTGTGGTATTATTTCTGAGAACTCTGTTCTGTTCCATTGGTCTATATCTCTGTTTTGGTACCAGTACCATGCTGTTTTGGTTACTGTGGCCTTGTAGTATAGTTTGAAGTCAGGTAGCGTGATGCCTCCAGCTTTGTCCTTTTGGCTTAGGATTGTCTTGGCAATGCGGGCTCTTTTTTGGTTCCATATGAACTTTAAAGCAGTTTTTTCCAATTCTGTGAAGAAACTCATTGGTAGCTTGATGGGGATGGCATTGAATCTATAAATAACCTTGGGCAGTATGGCCATTTTCACGATATTGATTCTTCCTATCCATGAGCATGGTATGTTCTTCCATTTGTTTGTGTCCTCTTTTATTTCACTGAGCAGTGGTTTGTAGTTCTTCTTGAAGAGGTCCTTTACATCCCTTGTAAGTTGGATTCCTAGGTATTTTATTCTCTTTGAAGCAATTGTGAATGGAAGTTCATTCCTGACTTGGCTCTCTGCTTGTCTGTTACTGGTGTATAGGAATGTTTGTGATTTTTGCACATTAATTTTGTATCCTGAGACTTTGCTGAAGTTGCTTATCAGCTTAAGGAGATTTTGGGCTGAGACGATGGGATTTTCAAAATATACAATCATGTCATCTGCAAACAGGGACAATTTGACTTCTTCTTTTCCTAACTGAATACCCTTGATTTCTTTCTCTTGCCTGATTGCCCTAGCCAGGACTTCCAACACTATGTTGAATAGGAGTGGTGAGAGAGGGCATCCCTGTCTTGTACCAGTTTTCAAAGGGAATTTTTCCAGTTTTTGCCCATTCAGTATGATATTAGCTGTGGGTTTGTCATAAATAGCTCTTATTATTTTGAGGTACGTTCCATCAATACCGAATTTATTGAGCATTTTTAGCATGAAGGGCTGTTGAATTTTGTCAAAAGCCTTTTCTGCATCTATTGAGATAATCATGTGGTACTTGACTTTGGTTCTGTTTATATGCTGGATTATGTTTATTGATTTGCGAATGTTGAACCAGCCTTGCATCCCAGGGATGAAGCCCACTTGATCATGGTGGATAAGCTTTTTGATGTGCTGCTGAATCCGGTTTGCCAGCATTTTATTGAGGATTTTTGCATCGATGTTCATCAGGGATATTGGTCTAAAATTCTCTTTTTTTGTTGTGTCTCTGCCAGGCTTTGGTATGAGGATGATGTTGGCCTCATAAAATGAGTTAGGGAGGATTCCCTCTTTTTCTATTGATTGGAATAGTTTCAGAAGGAATGGTACCAGCTCCTCCTTGTACCTCTGGTAGAATTCAGCTGTGAATCCATCTGGTCCTGGACTTTTTTTGGTGGGTAGGCTATTAATTGTTGCCTCAATTTCAGAGCCTGCTATTGGTCTATTCAGGGATTCAACTTCTTCCTGGTTTAGTCTTGGGAGAGTGTAAGTGTCCAGGAAATTATCCATTTCTTCTAGATTTTCTAGTTGATTTGTGTAGAGGTGTTTATAGTATTCTGTGATGGTAGTTTGTATTTCTGTGGGGTCGGTGGTGATATCCCCTTTATCATTTTTTATTGCATCTATTTGATTCCTCTCTCTTTTCTTCTTTATTAGTCTTGCTAGCGGTCTGTCAATTTTGTTGATCTTTTCAAAAAACCAATTCCTGGATTCATTGATTTTTTGGAGGGTTTTTTGTGTCTCTATCTCCTTCAGTTCTGCTCTGATCTTAGTTCTTTCTTGCCTTCTGCTAGCTTTTGAATGTGTTTGCTCTTGTCTCTCTAGTTCTTTTAATTGTGATGTTAGGGTGTCAATTTTAGATCTTTCCTGCTTTCTCTTGTGGGCATTTAGTGCTATAAATTTCCCTCTACACACTGCTTTAAATGTGTCCCAGAGATTCTGGTATGTTGTGTCTTTGTTCTCATTGGTTTCAAAGAACATCTTTATTTCTGCTTTCATTTCATTATGTACCCAGTAGTCATTCAGGAGCAGGTTGTTCAGTTTCCATGTAGTTGAGCGGTTTTGATTGAGTTTCTTAGTCCTGAGTTCTAGTTTGATTGCACTGTGGTCTGAAAGACATTTTGTTATAATTTCTGTTCTTTTACATTTGCTGAGGAGTGCTTTACTTCCAATTATGTGGTCAATTTTGGAATAAGTGTGATGTGGTGCTGAGAAGAATGTATATTCTGTTGATTTGGGTGGAGAGTTCTACAGATGTCTATTAGGTCTGCTTGGTGCAGAGATGAGTTCAATTCCTGGATATCCTTGTAAACTTTCCGTCTCGTTGATCTGTCTAATGTTGACAGTGGAGTGTTGAAGTCTCCCGTTATTATTTTATGGGAGTCTAAGTCTCTTTGTAAGTCTCTAAGGACTTGCTTTATGAATCTGGGTGCTCCTGTATTGGGTGCATATATATTTAGGATAGTTAGCTCTTCCTGTTGAATTGATCCCTTTACCATCATATAATGGCCTTCGTCTCTTTTGATCTTTGAGGGTTTCAAGTCTGTTTTATTGAGTAGTATTGCAACCCCTGCTTTTTTTTGTTCTCCATTTGCTTGGTAGATCTTCCTCCATCCCTTTATTTTGAGCCTATGTATGTCTCTGCATGTGAGATGGGTCTCCTGAATACAGCAGACTGATGGGTCTTGACTCTTTATCTAGTTTGCCAGTCTGTGTCTTTTAATTGGAGCATTTAGTCCATTTACATTTAAGGTTAATATTGTTATGTGTGAACTTGATCCTGTCATTATGATATTAACTGGTTATTTTGCTCGTTAGTTGATGCAGTTTCTTCCTAGCCTCGATGATCTTTACATTTTGGCATGTTTTTGCAATGGCTGGTACCGGTTGTTCCTTTCCATGTTTAGGGCTTCCTTCAGGGTCTCTTGTAAGGCAGGCCTGGTGGTGACAAAATCTCTAAGCATTTGCTTATCTGTAAAGGATTTTATTTCTCCTTCACTGATGAAACTTAGTTTGGCTGGATATGAAATTCTGGGTTTAAAATTCTTTTCTTTAAGAACGTTGAATATTGGCCCCCACTCTCTTCTGGCTTGTAGTGTTTCTGCAGAGAGGTCTGCTGTTAGTCTGATGGGCTTCCCTTTGTGGGTAACCCAACCTTTCTCTCTGGCTGCCCTTAAGATTCTTTCCTTCATTTCAACTTTGGTGAATCTGGCAATTATGTGTCTTGGAGTTGCTCTTCTCGAGGAGTATCTTTGTGGCATTCTCTGTATTTCCTGAATTTGAATGTTGGCCTGCCCTACTAGGTTGGGGAAGTTCTCCTGGATGATATCCTGAAGAGTGTTTTCCAACTTGGTTCCATTTTCCCCCTCACTTTCAGGCACCCCAATCAGACGTAGATTTGGTCTTTTTACATAATCCCATACTTCTTGCAGGCTTTGTTCATTTCTTTTTCTTCTTTTTTCTTTTGGTTTCTCTTCTCGCTTCATTTCATTCATGTGATCCTCAATCGCTGATACTCTTTCTTCCAGTTGATCGAGTTGGTTACTGAAGCTTGTGCATTTGTCACGTATTTCTTGTGTCATGGTTTTCATCTCTGTCATTTCGTTTATGACTTTCTCTGCATTAATTAGTCTAGCTGTGAATTCTCCCACTCTTTTTTCAAGATTTTTAGTTTCTTTGCACTGGGTATGTAATTCCTCCTTTAGCTCTGAGAAGTTTGATGGACTGAAGCCTTCTTCTCTCATCTTGTCAAAGTCATTCTCTGACCAGCTTTGATCCATTGCTGGCGATGGGCTGTGCTCCTTTGCAGGGGGAGATGCGCTCTTATTTTTTGAATTTCCAGCTTTTCTGCCCTGCTTCTTCCCCATCTTTGTGGTTTTATCTGTCTCTGGTCTTTGATGATGGTGATGTACTGATGGGGTTTTGGTATAGGTGTCCTTCCTGTTTGATAGTTTTCCTTCTAACAGTCGGGACCCTCAGCTGTAGGTCTGTTGGAGGTTGCTTGAGGTCCACTCTAGACCCTGTTTGCCTGGGTATCAGCAGCAGAGGTTGCAGAAGATAGAATATTGCTGAACATCGAGTGTACCTGTCTGATTCTTACTTTGGAAGCTTCCTCTCAGGGGTGTACTCCACCCTGTGAGGTGTGGGGTGTCAGACTGCCCCTAGTGGGGGATGTCTCCCAGTTAGGCTACTCAGGGGTCAGGGACCCACTTGAGCAGGCAGTCTGTCCCTTCTCAGATCTCAACCTCCGTGTTGGGAGATCCACTGCTCTCTCCAAAGCTGTCAGACAGAGTCGTTTGCGTCTGCAAAGGTTTCTGCTGCTTTTGTTGTTGTTGTTGTTAACTGTGCCCTGTCCCCAGAGTTGGAGTCTACAGAGACAGGCAGGTTTCCTTGAGCTGCTGTGAGCTCCACCCAGTTCGAGCTTCCCAGCGGCTTTGTTTACCCTCTTAAGCCTCAGCAATGGCGGGAGCCCCTCCCCCAGCCTCGCTGCTGCCTTGCAGTTAGATTGCAGACTGCTGTGTTAGCAATGAGGGAGGCTCCGTGGGCGTGGGACCCTCCCGGCCAGGTGTGGGATATATTCACCTGCTTTGCCCGTTTGCTTAAAGCACAGTATTAGGGTGGGTGTTACCCGATTTTCCAGGTGTTGTGTGTCTCAGTTCCCCTGGCTAGGAAAAGGGATTCCCTTCCCCCTTGCACTTCCCATGTGAGGTGATGCCTCGCCCTGCTTCAGCTCTCGCTGGTCGGGCTGCAGCAACTGACCAGCACCGACTGTCCAGCACTCCCTAGTGAGATGACCCCAGTACCTCAGTTGAAAATGCAGAAATCACCAGTCTTCTGTGTCGCTCATGCTGGGAGTTCGAGACTGGAGCTGTTCCTATTCAGCCATCTTAAGAAACAGATTCTTATTGCAATTATGCAAATAACTATATTGCCATAAGTTAAGAATACTCAGGAATAGTTTCCAAATTCTGGAGAAGTCAGATAGAAAGAAATATGCTTGGGCGTGGTGGCGGGTACCTGTAGTCCCAGCTACTGGGGAGGCTTAGGCAGGAGAATGGCGTGAACCCGGGAGGCGGAGCTTGCAGTGAGCCAAGATTGTAATGAATAATTTTTTTAAAGAAAGAGAATTACAATAGTAAGAAGTAGTGAATACATGGGATTCATTACTTAGAAGAATGTGCAAACTAATTATATAAATATCTTCAAAATTATTTAAAGTGAAACATGATAGAATCATAAAATCTTAAGGAAATTTACAATGATTTAGTTTGATTGATATGAGGGAGAGAAATGTTTGCCTCTTTCAATATGCTCCTTGGTTCTAACTAGTAGACTAAATATTGGGTCAGAAAAACTGGACCAACTCCACATAGCAGTTTCTTCATTCTTAATTCACTATATGTATATAAGTCCATTTGAGTCTTCAGACCTATTAGGTTGCTGCAAAAGTAAATTATGGTTTTTGCTACTAAAATATTTTATTCCAAGCCTGTCTACAAAACATTTCATTGACAGATGTGGCTGGTGGTAGGTTTCCATTTTTAACAAAAGTTAATTCCTTGTCTTGAGGAATGAGTTTGTTTGAAAATCTTTCTGTATTTTTTTCTAATTATGTTAGTACATTCACTAAAATTCTGTTTTCATAACAACTACTATTCATGGATGTCTATTTTTGTTTTATATGAAAGGAAAACTGAAATTTAGAAACACAATGGCACACTTTTAAAATATTCATTTATAAATGGGCTAGCGTTGGACCACTGAGCTAGCTTTGGGGAAAAAAATGTTTACATTTTTGTTTCCTTTAAAAATTATACTAAAGTTATTCTAAATCATTGATTTATCATTAGGTTCAGAAAGCTTGCATCTGGTGGTGATACAGGTATCATGCCAGTGATTAAGACCCTAGATTAGCAATGCTAATAATAATTTGTACAAAGATGTTATGAAACCTAACCTCTTGTTATTATAGTTGTGCTTATTTTTATGTAACACACAAAATTGAGACTTTTTAAAGTAAACAAATGACATATACATTTTAAACCCAAATAAATTTCTGGCTCAATTCCTACAAGTTGAAATCTACCCTCTGTGGTTATATCTCCTTTAATTCAATGACTACATTAAATGTAAGGAGTTCTGTGCCAGGTCACTAAACCTGTCAGGGTACCCAAGAAAAAAAGGTGATAGGCTCTCTATATAAAAAGTATATATAAAGTGTTAGCATGCATCAATTTATCCATTCCTTAAGATCTATTAAAAATCTACTGCTTGTCAGATAACAAGCAAAGCACTAATGATGTATCTGAGAACAAACACATTTCCTATTCTGAAGGAGGTTATCCTGTTGTCAGGGTATTAAATCATATTACTGTCCAAATAACTAAATAATTTTAAAGGGTCATGACATGCCTCCATTAAGGTATTTTTTTAATTCCAAACATTTTTAAATTTGTTTTGTAAAAATATTATTAAGACCTGAAACATTAAGATTAAACAGAGCTACCAGAGATTTTAGAGATTAAAGCCTAATGCTTGAAAATTCTGCCAAGACTTTGGATTAAGCATTATAACATCAATAATATTTATGCAAACTTGGGAAGTACTCAGCAAAACTATATTAATTAGGGTCTTTTGCACTGCAGGGAATATAGTTACACTGAAGTGAAACAGATTTACTATACAAATACACGAGGAAGAAAGAAAACTCAGGAAACCGAATCAGCTGCTATACACCCAGACAACATGGAGAAGTATAAAATCAGCTCCTTGTTGTTCTGGATACAATGGTGGTTTTAAAGCCCAACTCTAGGAACCAACTAGGAGCCCTGAAAACTTGCTTATATACTGATCTCCTCTGTCTCAAGTATATGTTGCCTGTCTTACGGTAATTCTGCCATTTTTGAAATTCAGCCCTCTCTTTCCCTCACACACCACAAGAAAGAAAAGAAAAGAAAAGAAAAGAAAAGAAAAGAAAAGAAAAGAAAAAGAAAGAAAGAAAGAAAGAAAGAAAGAAAGAAAGAAAGAAAGAAAGAAAGAAAGAAAGAAAGAAAGGAAAGAGAAAGAAAGAAAGAAAGAAAGAAAGAAAGAAAGAAAGAAAGAAAGAAAGAAAGAAAGAAAGAAAGAAAGAAAGAAAGAAAGAAAGAAAAATCCTGTCTGTTCTAGCTTCAAAATATATTCTGAATTCAACCACTTTCATGACCCACAGCTAATACCCTATTCCAAACCACCATCATCTTTCCTGGACTACCACAATTCCCTACTAGCACATCTTTCTATTTCCATTGTAACTCAGTCAGCTCTCCCCACAGTAGCTCAAATAATCTTGTTAAAATGCATTTCATACCATGTCACTTTCCTGTTCAAAACCCTCCAGTGACTTATCATTACATTAAAATAAAACAAAAGTTTCTTGCTATGGTTTGTAAAGCTGTATGTAATCTGATCCCTAGAAACAACCCAATCTCATTAGCTGCCAATCCCATTAGAAGAAGCCTTCTTCTAATAGTAGCCTTCTTCTGGCTGTTACTCAAATATGACAAGCATACTCTTGCCTGGAGGCTTTTCTACATACTATTTTCTCTGCCTAGAAATACTCTTTTCCCAGATAGTCTCATGGCTTCCTCTTTATGTTATCCAAGTGTCTCTCTAACTTCTAAAAGGGGCCTTCCTTGGCCATCTAAACTAAAAAATGACTCTAGTCCCTTCTCCAATTTATTATTCTTCCTAGACTTATCACTACCTGAAATAATATGATAAAATTGTTCTTTGTGGGGGCGAGGACACAATCTCATTCTGTCACCCAGACTGGAGTGCAGTGGCAGTGATCACAGCTCACTGCAGCCTGGACCTTCCAGGCTCAAGTGATCCTCCTGCCTCAGCCTCCTCAGTAAGTGGGACCACAGGTACATGCCACCACACTTGGCATTTTTTTTTTCTTTTTTTTTTTGTAGAGACCGGGTCTCAACATTTTGGCCAGACTGCTCTTGAACTCCTGGGCTTAAATGATCCTCCCACCTCAGCCTCCCAAAGTGCTGGGATTACAAGCATGAGCCACCACACCAGGCCTATAATTGTTCTTTATATAGTAGTCAGTCTCCCCAGCTAGAATTAAGCCCATGAAGGCAAACTTTTGTTTACTACTGCATCTTGAGCATCACGGAACAGAGCCCAGCACATAGCAGACATTCAATATTTGTTTAAAAAACTAATTATTTCCTATGTCTCTCTGCCTTTCTCTCTACTAGTCTGCCTCCATTTATCTTGAAATCAAAACTCTCGAGACAGACGCTCATTTCATGAGTTAATTACCATCCAATAGTGAGTGTCTATTCAGGTCAGGTCACCCAACAAGTAGCCAGATAGGTGGCTTGGCTACAGCAGCAGTATCTTGTCTTCAGTCTCTATTAGCAGAGTACCAGAGTCACATGGCATAAATCATGAAATCTTATATTCAGTGAGTCACTTGTGGCTATTTTCCTCAGGTAGAGTTTGTATAATAACATAATAGGCACTTAGATTCTTGAACTCTTCTCCAACATAAAAATAACAAAGTGGATCTTCCTCTTTGATTATTTTCTTTCACTCCTCTTCCCATTAAGGGCTACAGATTTTCAAACCAGTTACATAAGGCAACAAATAAGGCCAGAGATCCTAAGAAATTCCCTTCTTCTCCTCATCACAATGGTCATACTATTTCTGTCTACCTCTAATCAAACTCCTAACCTCAGATTCATTACTTCTCAGTTTTATGGGAGAAATTTTCTAATCTATAAATCCATATGCTATGCTGTGCTGTATAATTTGTTACCTTTTTCTAAACATTTTTTCTCACTTTATAAGGAATCCTGTAGAAAGTAATACCTTAATTCAATAGCAAAAACCTCTGATATTCCATTTTAGGCAATATGATCTTAGGGATTATGAATTGGAGCAGGACAGCCTTTCTAAAATCCCTCAAATGACATCACTTAATGACTATTGCCAGCCTATTTATGATACTACCCCTACTGCATGCAACTGTCATTCATTAACAGCCATTCAATAAACATCATTGAGTGCCTACTATCAGCAAGGGACCATGACATCTTCTTGGATCACAAATATATTGCCCACAGAAGAGCAGGCTTTCATTTCAACAGAAAGTTATTCCTCCTAATACTGTGTTATTAGGTGTTTCTGAGAATAAATACGTTTCTGAGAATAAATACATTTCTGAAGCATTTTTTTATGAGCAACAACCATTGTGGATTACTCAGACTTCTTTATTATGGAACACTTGTTTGCAGATTTACTGTAGGCAGTACAGATGTTATGAAATTATAAAATTTATAAGGGAACTTTTCTAATGTATAAATCTATGAGCTATAGTGTCACCGCCAGTTTAGTTGAGAAAGTTAGATTTATAGTGTACTCCACCTAAATTGTTCAACAAGCTATTTTACACCATTTTTAGGCCATAATTGTCCAAAGCAATATTTACTAAAAGAGAGTAGTACCATGCTTCAGCATATACCATTTATAGAGATTTCATCAGAATAGGTACAAACACTTCACTGAGACTTCCATGACACCCATTTTTTTGTTAATATGGTCAAAATATGTTTCATTTCATAAATAGATCAACCATTCCTAATTTTGATAAAAAGGTAACACCTGTTCTTTGTAAAAATTTGAAAAATGTTCATCTTCACCAGTTTTAAAATCATCTCTTTAACCAGTTTTAATAAGCCCAACAATATAGCCACAATACATTAATTACCATCTGCACTAAATGCTATCCTCCCACTCTGCCTTCTTATTCTTACACCTAATCCTCTTTGTAACCCTTACACCTCCCACACTCTCTATCCTAACTTCATAATTGTCAAAAGGAAATGATTATTTCATCTCACACACCATCATTTTCAACGAATTTTCCCATCCTGGTGATGCCTTTAATTTCAACCAGCAGACTGTATATATGACCTTTCTTCTCCTGCCATCAGTGGGATGACATTGATAAACTCTGTATCTCTACTCTTCTAAAAAATGATTTCTATGTGTTGTTTGACTCTTAGACATATTGAACACATTTGTAACATTCTAATATCCTCATGTTTACAGACATTATATCCACATTTTTATCTTGTGCAATGACATTTCAAAGATCAAATATCTAAGCCACTTTACTCAGTTGTGAAACTTTATACTAATTAAGCCAAGGGTGTGAGCTCAAGGGCTATAATAACCAATTAGCTAGAAAAAAAACAGCAAAATTATTCTTCAGGCTCCCAGACTATATCTCAAGGGTAATAGGTAAAAGGCCCACCATTTCACCAGTATTAGAGGAGGTCATCAAAGTATATAGATTACCAAATAGTATCACACTATATTTGAAAAGCAGTTCATTCACAGGCATGTCCTAGTGATAGTAAATCAGTAGTATCAACTCCACATGCTCAGGACAGTATATCATGTGCATATAATTCTTATGCAATATTAACGATATAAGTATAATTAGTTTGCATAGCATTCCTATCCACAGATCCTTGTTTAAGGTGATGGGACAAATCTAGCTTCATAGAATAGATCTGTAGCATAGTTTAGTGGAAAGACCAATGGGTTGGAAATTATAAGACTGAATCTTTTTCCTGATGCTTCTTTCCATTGCACCTGGTAACAATTAAATCCACATTTGTTCCAGAGGGTGGAAAAGGCATGAAGGTGAAAAATTCTCTAAAATTCTTCACTTGAGGGGTAAATATCTGCTATGTCTAGATAGTGAAGAGAAGGAACACTTGAAAACCCTCAGAGTCCAAAATCAACTGACAGAAAATAAGCAGTTTGCCAAGGAATTCAGCAGTCAGTGTTAATAAAGGGCACCATAAAGAAATATATTCCTTTATATCTACAGAGCATTGACTATGATTTAGATATTATGCCAGGCTGAAGCTATGGAAATGAATGTGTCTCACACTGGGTCTATAGTCCCAGGGAGTCTCAACATGTATTTTCTGTGAGATTTTCTCTGTGTGTGTGTGTGTGTGTGTGTGTGAGAGAGAGAGAGAGAGAGAGAGAGAGAGAGAGAGAGAGAAAGAAAGAGAGATAGGGTCTCGCTCTGTCACCCAGACTGGAGTGCTGTGGCGTGATCATGGCTTACTGCAATCTCTGCCTCCTGGGCTCAAGCAAACTTCCCACCTCAGCCTCCCAAATAGCTAGGACTACAGGTGTGAGCCAACATGGCTGGCTAATTTTTATATTTTTTAGTAGAGATGGGGTTTTGCCATGTTGCCCAGGCTGGTCTGGAACTCCCAGGCTCAAGTGATCTGCGGCCTGGGCCTCCCAAAGTGCTGGGATGACAGGCATGAGCCACTGCACCGGACCATGATTTTGTTTTATATATTCTAATTTACATGTTAATTTTTAGAAATTATTATCACCACTTTACTTATTATTTGAATGCTTGCCTTCCAATAATATTACCATATAATTTGTCAGGCATGGTCCCAGCACTTTGGGAGGCTGAGGTGGGAGGATTGCTTGAGTCCAGGTGTTCAAGACCAGCCTGGACAACACAGGGAAACCTCATCTCTACAAAAAATAAAAATAAAAAAATTAACCAGGGGTGGTGGCACGTCCCTGTAGTCCTAGCTATAGGGAGGCTGAAGTGAGAAAAATTGCTTGAGCCCAGGAGTTCAAGGCTACAGTAAGCTGTGATCAGGCCACTGCACTCCAGCCTGGGTGACAGAGCAAGACCATCTCAAAGAATACATTATATACTACCATGTAATTTCAGTACCTATGTTGGTTTTACTCTTTACAATTACTTTAGGTCCAATGAATCACCTAATATGAGAGCAATTTTGGCCTGACATGGGGCAACTCTAGAGCTCCCTGTTGAGTTGGACAAGGCTTTGTCAGGCCCACTTCACAGTTCAGTTTCTTCTTCTTCACAATAGCACTTTCCCCTGTCCTTGCCTTTAATAGGAGTTGATCCCTAACAGACATCTTGCACCCCAAATTCCATCTCAATGCTGACTTCCAGAGAACCCAGCCTATGAAAGTTGGCCCTGGGTCTCAAAATGAGCAGTAAGGTGAAACTATGGAGCATGAAATGACAATGAAGATTCCATCAGTGATTGGTAGGTAGAGCACAGAGAGTCAAGTGGCAACCAGTTATTGAAACATTCCCTGGTAACAAATTGGGAGCATATACTGATAGAAGGCAATACACTAGCATGGAGGAAACAGTAACTACAAGGGTAATAAATTTAGATTATTATTTCCAAGTCCCATTGATGCCCAATAGTAGATAACAAACGAATAAGAGTAACATGCAATTAAAAGCCAGATGTGAAAGCCAGCAGATCTCTTCAATTGTATACTATCATTTCCCACAGTGGGAGGGCACAGAAAGTAGAACTAAGCTCAGGACTTAATTGTCAGAGTGGCTGAACTTCAAAGACAATTATATATGCAACCAAATCAGGTCTGTGTACAAAGGCCAAGAACTTGGTTGAAAAAACGTAACTGGAGCACATGAAATGTGGACATCTTGGTGGATATTCCCAAAGATTTTGACTCCTTAGACTCCTCTTAACCTACTGAGACTTTAAAAATAGATTTCTCCTCATTGAGAGCTAGTGCAGCTGACCTCCATCCTCCATCCAGCTCCCATGCATCGCCATACATCCCCACCCACCACCACCCCAGGTGGTAGAAGATAATTCAGAGGCCTCTGCCCTGCAAGACAATATATGCCTCTTTAGTACCTAGCTCTGGCTCTTCTCTGAGCTATGAGACCCATAATTAGAATTAAGTTCCAGCCTAATCCAACCGAGGAAATTGTAGCCTTATAAAAGAAAAAGAATCCAGCCTGGGCTACAGAACGAGACTCTGTCAAAAAAAAAAAAAAAAAAAAAAAGGAAGGAGAAAAGAAGGAAGGAAGGAGGGAGGGAGGGAGGAAGGGAGGGAAGGAGGGAAGGAAATTATACTTGAAACAAGTGCAAAATCTAGGCGGTATATACCAACAAGAACCTCAGGAGTACATGTGGGACCCGATTCTGAAGGTGTTTAATTAAGGCACCAGAACATAAATTGTATCAGGAATAGTTTAGTCACCTAGGAAATTTCTCCCAAGATGCAGAATTTAACACCCTGGCTAGGACTCCTAGGAGATAATGTAAATTCATTCCAAGATGCAGAATTTAACACCCTGACTAGGACCCCTAGGAGATAATGTAAACTCATTACTAGGATGGCGCGTAGAAACATTTTAAAAAGTGATGGTACACACTAAGTGAAGTTGAAATGCCATAATGGCCATAGGAAACAGTGGAAGATAGGATTAAACGGCTCAGAGAAGTATGCACACTGAAATTGATGTATAGCTAAAAGACCACCAGCTGATTATGTTCCACTGGAAGGCCAAGAAGACACACCATTTAACTTACCAAGGCCATACGAAATATACTGGTAAGAGGAGCACCAGCATTACTAAAATATGTAGTGATGACTCTCCTCTGTTGGCCAGGGACGGCAATAGGAGAACTTGCTTCAGAAATAGCAATGGGAAAATAGGAGTCAGGTGATGACACTTTATGGCCAGAAGCCAGGGGGGTCATAATTGTCGTAACGACCAAAAGGGCAAGAATGGCAGCCAAAGGGGTCCTGATGTGTAAAGGGTTATAGAGATGGTTAATAGAACATTTATCTAGAGGAAAATTAGGTGGGCAATTAAGTAGGGTACTACTCGGCCGGGCACGGTGGCTCTCGCCTGTAATCCCAGCACTTTGAGAGGCAGAGGTGGGCGGATCATGAGCTCAGTGGATCCAGACCACCCTGGCTAACACTGTGAAACCCCGTCTCTACTAAAAATACAAAAAATTAGCTGGGCGTGGTGGTGGGCACCTGTAGCCCCAGCTACTCGGGAGGCTGAGGCAGGAGAATGGCGTGAACCTGGGAGGCGGAGCTTGCAGTGAGCCGCGATTGCACCACTGCACTCCAGACTGGGTGACAGGGTTGGGAGGCGGGGGAGGAGTATGACTCGTATTGTACCAGAATCAATTAAATGTAGATAGAGACTGAGAATGATTATGCACACACACAAAAATTAACAACTCCTAACCTGGTTTTGGGATCTGAACCAATTTTCAGAGCTAAACCCCAATGATTGAAAAGGTGGCTAGGTCTGCAGAAGAAAGGACCCTGTAACAACATGGCAAGTTATACATGGTAATAACTTCCTCAGTCCTTCTCCATAAGGACCTAGGGACATTTACTTGGGAAACTACACATTGAGAAAAGGGACATACTCAAACACTTTGAGGACTAGTGGACACAGAGTGTGAACTTCATAAATACCTAAAGACCTGAAACATCATCGTGTTTTCCCCATTAGAAAAATATGAATTAAGTAATAAATGCATTCCTGAGCAAGGTCCAGCATACAGTGGATCCACTAGATCTGCAGACCCAGCCAGTATATATGTCCCTGGTCTTCAAATGTATAATTAGGATTGATATATTTGGCAGTTGCTCTAACCTCCATATTGGTCCTTGGTTTAAGAACTAGTGAGGAAGACCCTTCCCAGCTTCTAGTATGGTCTGTTCTACTTTCTACTTCAATGAGATCAAAAACTTTTTAGCTTCTACATATGAGTGAGAACATGCAGTGTTGTTTCTTCCTGGTTTATTTCACTTATCAAAATGTCCTCCAGTTTCATCTATGTTGTCATGAATGACAGGATCTCATCCTTTTTTATGGATGAATAGTATTCCGCAATGTATATAAACCACACTTTCTTCATCCATTGATGTGTTGTTGGATACTTAGGTTCATTCTTTATCTTGGCTATTGTGAATAGTGCTGCAATAAGCAAGAGGGTGCAGATATCTCTTTGATACACTGATTTTCTTTCCTTTGGATGAATGTCCAGTAGTAGGATTGCTGGATCATATGGTGGTTCTATTTGGAGTTTTTCAAGGAATCTCCATATTGTTTTCCATAGTGGTTGTACTAGTTAACATTCCCACCAACAGTGTGTAAGAGTTCCCTTTTCTCTGCATCCTTGTCTGCATGAGTTATTTTTTGTCTTTTTGGTACCCATCCTAACCAGGGTGAAATGATACCTAACTGTGCTTGCTATTTACATTTCCCTGATGACTAGTGATGTTGGCATTTTAAAATATATTTTTGGCCATTTGTATGACTTCTGAATAGAAAAATGACTATTCACATCATTTGCCCTTTTTAAAATAGGATTATCTGGGGGTTTTGATGTTGAGATATTTGAGTTCCTTTTATATTCTAGATGTTAATCCCCTGTCAGATAAATAGTTCGCAAATATTTTCTCCCATTCTGCAGGCTGTCATTTCCCTCTGTTGACTGTTTCCTTTACTGTGTGGAAGATTTTTAGTTTGATATTATCATATTTATTAGTTTCTGCTTTTGTTGCCTATGATTTTGAGGTCCTATTCATCAAATCTTTTCCCAGACTAAGCATTTTCCCAGTCCTGAAGCATTTTCCCCTATGTTTGATTCCAGTAGTTTCATAGTTTCAGGTCTTACATTTAGGTCTTTGATCTATTTTGAATTGACTTTTGTATAGGGTGAGAAGTGGGAGTCTAGTTTCTTCTTCTGCATAGGAATAACCAGTTTTCCCAGCACCATTTATTGAATAGACTGCCCTTTCCCCAGTGTATGTTCTTGGTACTTTTGTCAAAAATCAGTTGGCTTTGGATATGAATTGATTTCTGGATTCTCTATTCTGTTCAATTGCTCTGTGTTTCTGTTTTTATGCCAGTACCATCTATTTTGGTTTGTATAACTTTGTAGTATATTTTAAAGTGTGGTAGTATGATGCCTCCAGCTTTGTTTATTTTGCTCAGGATTCCTTTGGCTATTTGGAGTATTTTGTGGTTCTGTACAAATTTTAAGATTTTTTTTCTATGTCTCTAAAGAATGTCATTTGTATTTTTATGGGGATTACATTGAATCTGTAGATTGCTTTGGGCAGTATGGCCATTTTAACATTATTAATTCTTCCAATTGATGGGCCTAAGCATAGGATGTTTTTCCATTTGTTTGCATTCAATTCTCTTCCATTTCTTTCATCAGCATTTTGTAGTTTTCCTTGTAGAGGTCTTTAACCTTCTCAGTTAAATTTATTCCTAGAGTTTTCTTTTGTGTGTGTGTAGCTATTGTTAATGAGATTATCTTTGTCAATTCTTTTTCAGCTAGTTTGTTGTCTGTGTATAGAAATGCTGTTTATTTTGGTATGTTGATTTTGTACCCTGCAACTTTACTGAATTTGTTTATCAGTTCTAAGTATTTTTTGATAGGATCTTCAGGTATTTCTATGTAAGATCATGTCATCTGCATAAAGAGGCAATTTTACTTTCTCCTTTGCAATTCAAATATCCTTTGTTTCTCTTGACTAGTTCCTCTGGCTAGGACTTCCAGTACTATGTTGAATAAGAGTGGTAAGTGTGGGCATCCTTGCCTTTTTCCAGTTCTTATAGGACAACTTTCCAGCTTTTCCCCATTTAGTATGATGCAGTTTGTTATATATGGCCTTCATTGTGTTGAGGTGCCTTCCTTCTATAACTGATTTATTGAGAGTTTTCATCATAATGTTGAATTTTATAAAATGCTTTTTCTGCATCTATTGAGATGATGATGTGGTTTTTGTCCTTCATCCTGTCAATGTAATGTATCACATTTATTGATTTGCATATGTTGAAACATCCTTGCATTCCTTGGATAAATCCCATTTGATCATGGTGGTATTATCTTATTGATGTGTTGTTGGGTAGGTTTGCTAGTATTATGTTGAAGATTTGTGCATCTATGTACATAAGGGATATTTGCCTGTAGTTTTCTTTATTTATTGTGTCATTGTCTGGTTTTGATATCAGGGTTATGCTAGACTCATAAAGTAAGTTAGGAAAAATTTCCTCTGCTTTGATTTTTTGGAATAGTTTGAGAAAAGTAGGTATTAATTTCTCTTTAAATATTTGGTAGAATTCAGTAGTGAAACCATCTGATCCTGGACTTCTCTTTGTTGGAGGGCTTTTTATTACCGATTAAATCATATTACTTGCTATTTTCTGTTCAGGTTTTCTGTTTCGCCTTGAGTCAATGTTGGTAGGTGTATGTGTCCAGGAACTTATCCATTTCCTATAGGTTTACGAGTTTATTGGCAGATAGCTATTCATAGTAGTCTTAAATATCATTAGTCACACACAATGGCTCATGCCTATAATGCCAACATTTTAAGGAGGCTGAGATGGGAAGATCACTTGAGCCCAGGAGTTCAAGGTCAACCTGGGCAACAAAGTGAGTCCCCATCTCTACAAAAACTCAAAAAAAAAAATAGCCAGGCACAGTGACATGCACCTGTGATCCCAGCTACATGGGAGGCTCAGGCAGGAGAATCACTTGAGCCCAAGAAATCAAGGCTGCAGTGAGCAATGTTCAGGTCGCTGCACTCCAGCCTAGATGACAGAGCAAGACCCTATCTAAAAAAAAATAACAACGATAACTAACCAAAAAATATCATTTCTTTTCTGTGGTACCTTGTTATGTCTCCTTTTTCGTGTATGATTTTATTTATTTAGATTCTTTTTTTCTTAGTCTAGCTAATGTTTTGTCTATTTTATTTATCTTTTTAAATAACTTTTGTTGATCTTTTATATTTTTGTCTCAATTTCATTTATTTCTGCTTTGATCTTTATCATTTCTTTCCTTCTACTAATTTGGGGTATGTCTTGTTCTTTCTTTTCTAGCTCTTTGAGATGCATTATTAACTTATTTATTTGAAATCTTTCTTGTTTTTTGATGTAGGCATTTATTACTATAAATTTGCTTCTTGATACTGCTTTGCTGTGTTTCATAGGTTTTGTATGCTGTTTTTGTTTTCATTTGTTATATGGAATTTTTTAATTTTTTCTTAATTTGCTACTTCACCCATGGGTTTGTTCAGGAACATGTTGTTTAATTTTCACCTATTTATATACTTTCAAATGTCTCTCCTGTTGATTTCCATTTTATTCCATTGTGGTTAGATATTTGGTATGATTTCAATTTTTAAAAATTTATTGAGATCAGTTTTGTGTCCTAACATACAATCAGTCCTAGAGAATGTTCCATGTGTTAACGAAAAGAATTGTATTCTGCAGCTATTGAGTGAAATGTTCTACAAATGTATGTTAGTCCATTTGGTTTATAGTGCAGTTTAAATCCAATTTTATTGATTTTCTGTCTACGTGAACTGTCCAATGCTGATACTCAAGTTTTGTTAAAGTCCCCAACTATTATTGTATTGGGCTCTATCTCTCTTTTAAAACCTAAATATATTTACGTTATATATCTGGGTGTCCCAGTATTGGATGCATATATGTTAACAATTCTTATAGTCTCTTGCTGAATTATTCCCTTTTTTATCACATAATGTCCTTTGCCTCCCTTTACAGCTTTTGACTTGAAGCCTATTTTGTTGATATAAACAAAGCTACTCCTGCTTGCTTTTGTTTTCCGTTTGCATAAAATATCCTTTTCTATCCCTTCACTTTCAGCCTATGTGTGTCATTAGAGGTGAGTTTCTCATAGGCAGCACATAGTTAGGTTTTGTTGGGTTTTTTAATCTATTCAGCCAGTCTATACTGCAGCCTCAATCTCCTGAGTTCAAGCAAACCTCCCACTTCAGCCTCCCAAGTAACTGGGACCACAGCACATGTCACCATACTAATTTTTTATTTTATTTTTATTTTTTGTAGCAACAAGATCTCACTACGTTGCTCAGGTTGGTGTCAAATTCCTGGGCTCAGGCAGTGCTCTCACTTCAGCCTCCCAAAGCACTGGGATTACAGGCATGAGCCACTGAACCTGGTCTAGACTGTATCTTTTAAATAGGAAATTTAATCAATTTACATTCAGGGTTATTGTTGATAGGTGAGGATTTACTCCTGTCATCTTATTTGTTGTTTTCTGGTGGTTTTGTATATCCTTTCCTCCTTACTTCCTCTCTACTTGCTTATTTTTGTGGTTGGGTAGCTTTCTGCACTGATACAGTTTGATTCCTTTCTCTTTCTCCTTTGTGTATCAGCTCTATGAATGAGTTGCTTTCTGTTGCTGTTGAGGTTCTTTTGGTTGGGTTTTGGTTGTTTTTCGTTTTTTGAGGCAGGATCTTACTCTGTCACCCAGGCTGGAGTGCAGTGCCATAATCTTGGCTCACTGCAGCCTTGACCTCCTGGGCTCAAGTGATACTCCCACCTCAGCCTCCCAAGTAGCTGGGACTACAGGCATGCACCACCACACCTGGCTAATTTTTGCATTTTTTGTAGAGATGGGGTTTTGCCATGTTGCCCAGGCTGGTCTTGAACTCCTGGGCCCAAGCAGTCTGCCTGCCTTGGCCTCCCAAAGTGCTGAGATTACAGACATGTGCCATCACACCCAGCCATCAGTGAGTTTTACAGTTTCAAATATTTTCATGATGATGATTGTAGTCTTTTCACTTACAGATGTAAAGCTCCTTTGAGCATCTTTTTGTAAGGACAGTCTAGTGGTAATTAGTTCCCTTAGTTTTTGCTTGTCTGTGAAAGATTTTATTTCTCTTTCATTTCTGAAGGATAGTTTTTCTGGGTATAATATTCTTTTTTTTTTCTTTCAGCACTTTGACTGTATCATTCCATTCTCCTGGCTCATAAGGTTTCTGCTCAAAAATCCACTGTAGTCTAATAAGGATTCCTTCATATGTGACCTGATGTTTTTCTCTTTCTGCTTTTAGAATTCTTTATCTTTGACATTGGCAACTTGACTATAATGTGCCTCCAAGAAGACCTGTTTGGGTTGAATCTATTTGGCATTCTTTGAGTTTCCTAAACCTGAATGTCCATTTCTCTCCCAAGACTTTGGAACTTTTGTGCTATGATTTCATTCAATATGTTTTCCTCACCTTCTCTCTTCTCTTCTCCTTCTGGAATGCTCATAATGTTCACTTAATGGTGTCCAATATATCCTGTAGATTTTGTTCTATCTTTTTTTATTCTTTTCTCTTATTTTTCTTCAGCTATTCATTGTACATTTTTATTGCCTTTTTGTATTTAAGCTAGATCTTACACATATCGATGGTATACATGTAAAATTATTAAGTAAGGATTTCTAAAACCTGGATATCATGCAATAACTCACAACCCATTTTCTTTTCATATACATAAGAAGTGAAAGCCTAATAGAATATTAAAACATAATTCAGAAAGAAATACCAGCTTACAACTTCCCACTATATAAACTGCCTCTCCATCCATATTTATTTATAAACCAGTTATTATTTAAAAAAAAAGCAAATTTTCATATTATTAAAAATTTTAACAAAGCACAAAGAGATTGAACCTAATAAATTTTAATGCCTTTTGCAAAGTTCATCTAAATGGTTCTTGGGAGAGTAATTCTTTTTTTAAAAATTTTTTATTATACTTTAATTTCTAGGGTACATGTGCACAATGGGCAGGTTTGTTACATATGTATACATGTGCCATGTTGGTGTGCTGCACCCATTAACTCGTCATTTACATTAGGTATATCTCCTAATGCTATCCCTCTCCTCTCCCCCTACTCCACAACAGGCTCCGGTGTGTGATGTTCCCCTTCCTGTGTCCAAGCGTTCTCACTGTTCAGTTCCCACCTATGAGTGAGAACATGTGGTGTTTGGTTTTCTGTTCTTGCAATAGTTTGCTGAGAATGATGGTTTCCAGCTGCATCCATGTCCCTATAAAGGATACAAACTCATCCTTTTTAAATGGCTGCATAGTATTCCATGGTGTATATGTGCCACATTTTCTTAATCCAGTCTGTCACTGATGGACATTTGGGTTGGTTACCAGTCTTTGCTATTGTGAATAGTGCCGCAATAACCATACATGTGAATGTGTCTTTATAGCAGCATGATTTACAATCCTTTGGATATATACCCACAATGGGATGGCTGGGTCGAATGGTATTTCTAGTTCTAGATCCTTGAAGAATCCCCACACTGTCTTCCACAATGGTTGAACTACTTTACAATCCCACCAACAGTGTAAAAGTGTTCCTATTTCTCCGCATCCTCTCCAGCACCTGTTGTTTCCTGTCTTTTTAATGATTGCCATTCTAACTGGTGTGAGATGGTATCTCATTATGGTTTTGATTTGCATTTCTCTGATGGTGAGTGATGATGAGCATTTTTTCATGTGTCTGTTGGCTGTATAAATGTCTTCTTTTGAGAAGTGTCTGTTCATATTCTTTGCCCACTTTTTGATGGGGTTGTTTTTTTCTTGAAAATTTGTTTGAGTTCTTTGTAGGTTCTGGATATTAGCTCTTTGTCAGATGAGTAGATTGCAAAAATTTTCTCCCATTCTGTGGACTGCCTCTTCACTCTGATGGTAGTTTCTTTTGCTGTGCAGAAGTTCCTTAGTTTAATTAGATCCCATTTGTCAATTTTGGTTTTTATTGCCATTGCATTTGGTGATTTAGACATGAAGTCTTTGCCCAAGCCTATGTCCTGAATGGCATTGCCTTGGTTTTCTTCTAGGGTTTTTATGGTTTTTGGTCTAACATTTAAGTCTCTAATCCATCTTGAATTAATTTTCATATAAGGTGTAAGGAAGGGATCCAGTTTCAGCTTTCTACATGGCTACTCAGTTTTCCAAGCACCATTTATTAAATAGTGAATTCTTTCCCCATTTTGTGTTTTTGTCAGGTTTGTCAAAGATCAGATGTTTGTAGATGTGTGGTATTATTTCTGAGAGCTCTGTTCTGTTCCATTGCTCCATATCTCTGTTTTGGTACCAGTACTATGCTGTTTTGGTTCCTGTAGCCTCGTAGTATAGTTTGAAGTCAGGTAGCATGATGCCTCCAGCTTTGTTCTATTGGCTTAGGATTGTCTTCGTAATGCGGGCTCTTCTTTGGTTCCATATGAACTTTAAAGTAGCTTTTATCAATTCTGTGAAGAAAGTCTTTGGTAGCTTGATGGGGATGGCATTGAATTTATATATTACCTTGGGTAGTATGGCCATTTTCATGATATTGATTCTTCCTATCCATGAGCATGGAATGTTCTTCCATTTGTTTGTGTCCTATTTTATTTCATTGAGCAGTGGTTTGTAGTTCTCCTTGAAGAGGTCCTTTACATCTCTTGTAAGTTGGATTCCTAGGTATTTTATTCTCTTTGAAGCAATTGTGAATGGGAGTTCACTCATGATTTGGCTCTCTGTTTGTCTGTTATTGGTGTATAAGAATACTTGTGATTTTTGCACATTGATTTTGTATCCTGAGACTTTGCTGAAGTTGCTTATCAGCTTAAAGAGATTTGGGGCTGAGACCATGGGGTTTTCTAAATATACAATCATGTCATCTGCAAACAGGGACAATTTGACTTCCTCTTTTCTTTCTCCAGCCTGACTGCCCTGGTCAGAACTTCCAACACTGTGTTGAATAGGAGTGGTGAGAGAGGGCATCCGTGTCTTGTGCCAGTTTTCAAAGGGAATGCTTCCAGTTTTTGCCCATTCAGTATGATATTGGCTGTGGGTTTGTCATAAACAGCTCTTACTATTTTGAGATACATTCTATCAATACAGAATTTATTGAGAGATTTTAGCATGAAGGGCTGTTGAATTTTGTCTAAGGCCTTTTCTGCATCTATTGAGATAATCATATGGTTTTTGACTTTGGTTCTGTTAATATGCTGGATTACGTTTATTGATTTGCATATGTGGAACCAGCCTTGCATCCCAGGGATGAAGCCCACTTGATCACGATGGATAAGCTTTTTGATGTGCTGCTGGATTCGGTTTGCCAGTATTTTACTGAGGATTTTTATACCAATGTTCATCAGGGATATTGGTCTAAAATTCTCCTTTTTTGTTGTGTCTCTGCCAGGCTTTGGTATCAGGATGATGTTGGCCCCATAAAATGAGTTAGGGAGGATTCCCTCTTTTTCTATAGATTGGAATAGTTTCAGAAGGAATGGTACCAGCTCCTCCTTGTACCTCTAGTAGAATTCGGCTGTGAATCCATCTGGTCCCGGACTGTTTTTGGTTGGTAGGCTATTAATTTATTGCCTCAATTTCAGAGACTGTTATTGGTCTATTCAGGGATTCAACTTCTTCCTGGTTTAGTCTTGGGAGAGTGTATGTGTCCAGGAATTTATCCATTTCTTCTAGGTTTTCTAGTGTATTTGGGTAGAGGTGTGTATAGTATTCTCTGATGGTAGTTTGTATTTCTGTGGGGTTGGTGGTGATATCCCCTTTATCATTTTGTATTGCATCTATTTGATTCTTCTCTCTTTTCTTCTTTATTAGTCTTGCTAGCAGTCTATCAATTGTGCTGATCTTTTCAAAAAAACAGCTCCTGGATTCATTGTTTTTTTGAAGGGTTTTTTGTGTCTCTCTCCCCTTCAGTTCTGCTCTGATCTGTTATTTCTTGCCTTCTGCTAGCTTTTGAATGTGTTTGCTCTTGCTTCCTAGTTCTTTTCATTGTGATGTTAGGGTGTCAATTTTAGATCTTTCCTGCTTTCTCTTGTGGGCATTTAGTGCTACAAATTTCCCTCTACACACTGCTTCAAATGTGTCCCAGAGATTCTGGTATGGTGTATCTTTGTTCTCATTGGTTTCAAAGAACGTCTTTATTTCTGCCTTCATTTCGTTATGTACCCAGGAGTCATTTAGGAGCAGGTTGTTCAGTTTCCATGTAGTTGAGCAGTTTTCAGTGATTTTCTTAGTCCTGAGTTCTAGTTTGATTGCACTGTGGTCTGAGAGACAGTTTGTTATAATTTCCATTCTTGTACATTTGCTGAGGAGTGCTTTACTTCCAATTATGTGGTCAGTTTTGGAATAAGTGTGATGTGGTGCTGAGAAGAATGTATGTTCTGTTGATTTGGGGTGAAGAGTTCTGTAGATATCTATTAGGTCCACTTGGTGCAGAACTGAGTTCAATTCCTGGATATCCTTGTTAATTATCTGTGCCGTTGATCTGTCTAATGTTGACAGTGGGGTGTTAAAATCTCCCATTATTATTATGTGTGAGTCTAAGTCCCTTTGTAGGTCTCTAAGGACTTGCTTTATGAGTCTGGGTTCTCCTGTATTGGGTGCATATATATTTAGGATAGTTAACTCTTCTTATTGAATTCATCCCTTTACCATTATGTAATGACCTTCTTTGTCTCTTTTGATCTTTGTTGGTTTAAAGTCTGTTTTATCAGAGACTAGGATTGCAACCCCTGCCTTTTTTTGTTTTCCATTTGCTTGTTAGATCTTCCTCCATCCCTTTATTTTGAACCTATGTGTGTCTCTGCACGTGAGATGGGTCTCCCGAGTACAGCACACCAATGGGTCTTGGCTCATTTTTCAATTTGCCAGTCTGTGTCTTTTAATTGGGCATTAGCCCATTTACATTTAAGGTAAATATTGTTATGTGTGAATTTGATCCTGTCATATGACGTTAGCTGGTTATTTTGCTAGTTAGTTGATGCAGTTTCTTCCTAGCATCAACGGTCTTTACATTTTGGCATGTTTTTGCAGTGGTTGGTACCAGTTGTTCCTTTCCATGTTTAGTGCTTCCTTCAGGAGCTCTTGCAGGGCAGGCCTGGTGGTGACAAAATCTCTAAGCATTTGCTTGTCTGTAAAGGGTTTTATTTCTCCTTAACTTATGGAGTTTAGCATGGCTGGATATGAAATTCTGGGTTGAAAATTCTTTTCTTTACGAATGTTGAATATTGGTCCCCATTCTCTTCTGGCTTGTAGAGTTTCTGCTGAGAGATCTGCTGTTGGTCTGATGGGCTTCCCTTTGTGGGTAACCCGACCTTTCTCTCTGGCTGCCCTTAACAGTTTTTCCTTCATTTCAGCTTCGGTGAATCTGACAATTACGTGTCTTGGAGTTGCTCTTCTCGAGGAGTGTCTTTGTGGCGTTCTCTATATCTCCTGAATTTGAATGTTGGTCTGCCTTGCTATGTTGGGGAATTCTTCTGGATAATATCCTGCAGAGTGTTTTCCAACTTGGTTCCATTTTCCCCATCACTTTCAGGTACACCAATCAGACGTAGATTTGGTCTTTTCACGTAGTCCCATATTTCTTGGAGGCTTTGTTCATTTCTTTTTACTCTTTTTTCTCTAAACTTCTCTTCTCACTTCATTTCATTCATTTGATCTTCAATCACTGATACCCTTTCTTCCAGTTGATCGAATCAGTGACTGATGCTTGTGCATTTGTCACGTAGTTCTCGTGCCATGGTTTTCCGCTCTGTCAGGTCATTTAAGGACTTCCCTATATTGGTTATTCTAGTTAGCCATTCATCTAATCTTTTTTCAAGGTTTTTAGCTTCTTTGCAATGGGTTAAAACTTCCTCCTTTAGCTCGGAGAAGTTTGATCGTCTGAAGCCTTCTTCTCTCAACTCGTCAAAGTCATTCTCCGTCCAGCTTTGTTCCATTGCTGGCGAGGAGCTGCATTTGGAGCAGGAGAGGCACTCTGAGTTTTAGAATTTTCAGTTTTTCTGCTCTGTTTTTCCCCATCTTTGTGGTTTTATCTACCTGTGGTCTTTGATGATGGTGACGTACTGATGGGGTTTTGGTGTGGATGTCTCTGTTTGTTAGTTTTCCTTCTAACAGTCAGAACCCTCAGCTGCAGGTCTGTTGGAGTTTGCTTGATGTCCTATCCAGACCCTGTTTGCCTGGGTATCAGCAGCAGAGGCTGCAGAAGAGTGAATATTGCTGAACAGCAAATGTTGCTGCTTGATCGTTCCTCTGGAAGCTTCATCTCAGAGGGGTACCCGGCCATGTGAGGTGTCAGTCTGCCCCTACTGGGGGGTGCCTCCCGGTTGGGCTACTCAGGGGTCAGGGACCCACTTGAGGAAGCAGTCTGTCCATTCTCAGATCTCAAACTCCATTTGGGGAAAACCACTACTCTCTTCAATGCTGTCAGACAGGGACATTTGAATCTGCAGAGGTTTCTGCTGCCTTTTGTTTGGCTATGCCCTGTCCCCAGAGGTGGAGTCTACAGAGGCATGCAGGCCTCCTTGAACTGCAGTGGGCTCCAGCCAGTTCAAGTTTCACAGCCGCCTTGTTTACCTACTCAAGCCTCAGCAATGGTGGGTGCCCCTCCCCCAGCCTTGCTACCGCCTTGCAGTTAGATCTCAGACTGCTGTGCTAGCAATGAGGTAGGCCCCATGAGCATGGGACCCTGCAAGCCAGGTGCGGGATATAATCTCCTGGTGTGCCATTTGCTAAGACCCTTGGAAAAGTGCAGTATTAGGGTGGGAGTGACCTGATTTTCCAGGTGCTGTGTGTCTCGGTTTCCCTTGGCTAGGAAAGGGAATTCCCTTACCTCTTGCAGGGCAATGCCTTGCCCTGCTTCAGCTCTTGCTCGGTGGGCTGCACCCACTGTCCTGCACCCACTGTCCGACACACCTCAGTGAGGTGAACCCGGTACCTCAGTTGGAAATGCAGAAAGCACACGTCTTCTGTGTTGCTCACACTGGGAGTTGTAGCCTGGAGCTGTTCCTATTCTGCCATGTTCTTTTCTCTTATTTTTTAAAAATTTTTTTGTCTGTGTTACTTCAAATGTCAAGTCTTTAAGTATGTCTGGATTGCTATTAAAGCTCTCAATGATTTTTTTTATTTCATTCGTTGAATTCTGCAGGTGTGCACTTTCTGTTTGGTTCTTTTTTGTAACATCTATCTCTTCACTGAATTTCTCAATCATGAATTGTTTACCTGATTTCATTGAATTGTCTGTCTGTATTATCTTACATTTTACTGAGTTTCCTTCAGATTTTTTATTTGAATTCTTCTTCTGGCACTTCATATATTCATTATGGTTGGCGTCTGTTACTGGAGAGTTATTCTGTCCCTTTGGAAGTGTTATATTTTCTTACTTTTCCATGTTTGTATTCCTACATTGATTTCTATGTATCTGGTGGAAAAGTCATCTCTTCCAATTTTATGGAGTAGGTTTCATAGGGAAAGACTTATTCATATTAATGGGTCTTAAAGTGTCAATTCATTGGAGTGCATTGGTTTTGGTTGTAAGTGGATGCAATAGTGTAGTAGTATTTCTTTGACTAATCCCTGCTATTATAGTAATGTTTGCAAGTGTCTCAGTGGCCTAGGCTGAGAGAGTTTGTGGCAGCAGTGGCACAGCTTTGTTGGGAGTGGATACACTGGGCTGTTTCTCAGGTTAGGAGCACAGGCATGCCACAGTGGGTTAGCCAACTTGGGGATATGGGGCTGTTATTCTGGTCAGGAGCATGTGCATGGAGTCACTCTGTCAGCCTAGAAGTGTATTTTCCAGGGACAGGATGTAGGGCTATTTCTCATTCCCAGGATGTGGTCACACATCTTCTCAGCTGGCCTGCATGTGTGTCTTCTGAGGGTGGGTGCCCCATAAGGCTTTCTCTCAGGCCTAGAATGCAAAGCTGCTTGGCCAGCCTGGGAGTGTGCTTGCCAGGAGCAGCCCACAGGACTGTTTCTTAGACCTGGGATTTGAGCACAAGGCTACTTGGCCAACCTGGGGGAACATCTGCTGGGGGATCCCACAGGACTCTTTCTCAGGTCCCAGACACAGGCCCATGGCTGCTCAGCTGGCCTAGGGGCATGCTGCTGGGCATGGCCCAGGAGGCTATTTCTTAGGCCCAAGATGCAGCTACACAGCTGGTCAGCTGGCTGGCCTGGGGGTGTGTCTGCCAGCGGCTGCCTGTGGGGCTGCTTCTCAGGCCTAGGAGGCAGGCACACAGCTGCTCAGCTGAACCTGGGGCACCTCTGCCAGGAGCAGCTCCCAGAGCTGTTTCTAGTCTCTGACTACAGGCGCAAGGCCATTGGGCTGGCCAAGGGCTTGTCTGCAGGGGGTGAAGCACCACAGGGCTCTTCATCAGACCCTGGATATGGGTATATAACTATCCTGCCAGTTAGGACCCTGTCAACTACTCAAAGGTTTGAGGGCCACTCCTACCTGGGGGAGGCATGCAACAGCTTGGGCAGCTGTAGAGTGGGTTCATCCTGGGTGGGACTGCTAGGCTTTTCCTTCAGCTGGAAGTGAAGGCAGTGGGAGCTGGTTTCCCTGCTGTGCAGGATAAGCCAGTCTGGGCCCACGCTCCCCACTGCTGGGGTTGCGGTGTTCAGCCACCAATGTGGGTTTGGTGGAATGAAGATGTAGCCACAGTGCTAGAGAAGTGCAGTGGCTACTAACCCTCGAAGAGGGCACACTCCAGAGGTTGCTCTGATCTCAAGATAATCCCATGCCTGTACCAAGCTACCAAGTATCTTGGCTTACAGCAGGTAAGTGGAGGGTGGGGAGTGCACACCTTGTGCTCCTAATCAGGGCAATACAGCTATGTAAATTCCCAGCAGCTCTCCAAACTGGACTCAGGGTTTGCAAGGACTGTGGGGTTCTCCTGTAGTAAGAATTTTAGGTGTTTGTGATGGAAATTGGGGCTTATCTTCTGCTTACCTTTTCCCTGAAATGGGAAGTCTCTCCTGACTCCAGGCAGATCCAATCCAAGCAGGAAAGATGGGGCTGCTGAGGCCAGCTGCCTCCACTCTGCCCTCTTGGACTCCTAATCACCACAGGTGTTATCTCTACTCCCCAAATGCACTTCAGCACTCTCCCTTTGAAGCTTCAGTCAAATTTTATCTCTTTATTCATTGCCTTGGTCCTTTTTTGTTGGTGAGACAAGCATCAGGTGTCTATAATCAGCCATCTTGCTCCAAATGTCTTCAACAATACTTTTCAAGAATGGAGTGTGAACCCCAAGCACAACACTTCCTGTATCAAAGACTTTTATATGAAGCAGTGTCACAACAGAAAGAATATGTGGTCTGGAACTAAAAGGTAGAAGCAGGAGTGGCCTCACTGTTACTATCAGTGACCTATTGGAGGACTTCATTTCTCATCACTGCAGCTCTGGGCTGCGTAAAACTAGGGGTCCTGCTCCCTAAAGTGGGTACACTTTCACCAGGGAACATGTTAAGAGTCAAGATGTTACTCATATACAAAGACAACAGGCAGACATCACAAAATATTAAAAAAACACAGAGATTACAAAGCCATAACTCCTTCTTGCCAATGAATCAGACAATTAAAAGATGAATCAAACTAAAAAATTCAGGAATAAAGAAACCATAGTGAAAAAATAATAAGATTAATGGTAAACAGTAAATTCACATATACTACAAATAAAGAACAATGAAACAACTGCAGGAATTACAGTAATAAATAGACTGTGAATATCATAAACATAGACAATAAAACAATGTAACTTATACAAGTTGAAGGGTGTTAAGCCAGGAGGATGTATAAGAGTGCTAATATTCTTATTTTCCATACCAGCGTATCAAGCAATACTGTCTGAAATTGAACATTCATTAAATAAAACATCATGCTTCAACTTCTTGGGTTTTTTAATAATACTATTTAACCATAAAAAGAATTTCAAAATAAATAAATCATTTGGTGAATAGGCTTAAAGGTCAACATTGCTTTATTAACTGCAGTCTCTTTTCCATCTATGAAATTTACATAAAATTAAATTTATTATTTTATTTAAAATAGAATATGATCCACTTTTAAAAAATTATTTTTATATCTTCCAACCTAAACTGTTTTTAATGTTACATTTCTGCCTATACACACATGCACGCACGCACACACACACACATATATACAGATATAGATACAGTCATCCCTTGGTGTCCACAAGGCATTGGTTCCAGGACCCCCAAGAATTCTAAAATCTGCTGATGGTAAAATCCCGCAGTAGGCCCTACAGAATTTGAAATAGGAAAAGGAGACTCTCTGTGTCCACAGGTTCCACATCCCACAAATACGGTATTTTTGATCTGCACTTGGCTGAACACACAAATGCAGAACACAGGGATATGAAGGGCCAACTTTACACATTAGCATTAAAAAATATATGGAATATTTACCTAATGTTAGTGATGGTAATTTCTGAACAGTGGAACTTAGACTATTTTCTTTAATTTTTGTACTTTTCTACATTTTTTGAATTATTTACAGTGAATATATATAATTTTTCAAAAGCAATAATGAAAGAAAACACAGACAAGAGATTTCAAATATTTTATGCTATGCTAAAACTATAGATTTTTTATAAATCTGTGAAGACCAAAGGTCTTGAACTTTTTTTTTTTTTTTTCCCGAGATGGAGCTTCACTCTTGTTGCCCAGGCTGCAGTGCAATGGCACGATCTCAGCTCACTGCAACCTTCACCTTCCAGGTTCAAGCCATTCTCCTGCCTCAGCCTCCCAAGTAGCTGGGATTACAGACGTAAGCCTCATGCCCGGCTAATTTTTATATTTTTAGTAGAGAGGGGGTTTTGCCATGTTGGCCAGGCTGGTCTCAAACTCCTGACCTCAGGTTATCCACCAGCCTCGGCCTCCCAAAGTCCTGGGATTACAGGTGTGAGCCACTGTCCCCAGCCAGGTCTTGAACTATTTTAAGGTGGAACTGAAAGTCATAAGAATAGGTGAGCTCTTCCAAGATTACAAAAGGAAAGAAGATAACTAAATACATAATTTTTTATTCCTGCAGAACAGGTACAAAGAGATAGAAATCCATGAAGAAAATTCAGAAGTCATAGTAGTGAGAAGATACACTATCTTGACAGTCAAGAAGGAAACAGTGGTCAATATTGCCAAATGGTACAGAGATGTCATGAAAGATTAGCTGAAAATCATAAGCAAGAATTTACTAATGGTCATGATAAGAATGCTCTCAATCGCATGACTGAGGTGACAGCCACATTGTAGTGGTTCATGAGTGAATAACTGATGAGGAAGCATATACCACTCATTTGATAAGAAATTTCCTCCTTATCAAATTAATAGTATATGCTGATTAAGAGAGAATTTTTTCAGTTATTTTATTTTATTTTAAGTTCCAGGGTATATGTGCAGAATGTGCAGGATTGTTACATAGGTAAACGTGTGCCACAGTGGTTTGCTGCACCTATCAACCTATCACCTAAGTATTAAGCCTAGCATGCATTAGTTATTTTTCCCAATACTCTCCCTCTGCCAGCAACTCCTACCGACAGGACCCAGTCTGTGTTGCTCCCCTCCCAGTGTCCCTGTTGTTCTCATTGTTCAGCTCCCACTTATGAGTGAGAACAGGCAATGTTTGATTTTCTGTTCCTGTGTTAGTTTGCTGAGGATGATGGCTTCCAGCTCCATCCATAACCCTGCAAAGGATATGATCTCATTCCTTTTCATGGCTGCACAGTGTTCCATGGTGTATATATACCACATTTTCTTTATCCAGTCTATCACTGATGGGCATTTGGGTTGATTCCATGTCTTTGCTATTGTGAATAGTGCTGCAATTAACATACGTATGCATGTATCTTTACAATATAATAATTTATGTTCCTTTAGGTAAAACATGAAGAAACAACAGATGCTGGTGAGGCTGCGGAGAGATAGGAACAATTTTACTCTGTTGGTGGGAATGTAAATGAGTTCGTTCCCATTGGGATTGCTGGATCAAATGGTATTTCTGGTTCTAGGTCTTTGAGGAATTGCCACACTGTCTTCCACAATGGTTGAACTAATTTGCATTCCCACCAACAGTGTGAAACTGTTCCTATCTCTCCGCAGCCTTGCCAGCATCTGCTGTTTCTTGACTTTTTAATAATCACCATTCTGACTGACATGAGATGGTATCTCATTGTGGTTTTAATTTACATTTCTCTAATGATCAGTGATGCTGAAGTTTTTTTCTTATGTTTGTTGGCCTCATAAATGTCTTCTTTTGAGAAGTGTCTGTTCATGTCCTTTGCCCACTTTTTAATGGGGTTATTTGTTTTGTTCTTGTAAATTTATGTTCCTTGTCAACTCTCAATGTTAGACTTTTGTCAGATGGATAGGTTGCAAAAATTTTCTTCCATTCTGTAGGTTGTCTGTTGACTGTAATGATAGTTTATTTTGTTGTGCAGAAGCTCTTTAGTTTAATTAGATCCCATTTGTCAATTTTTGCTTTTGTTGCAATTGTTTTTGATGTTTTCATCATAAAATCTTTGCCCATGCCTATGTCCTGAAAGGTATTGCCTGGGTTTTCTTCTAGGGTTTTTATGGCTTTGGGTTGTACATTTCAGTCTTTAATCAATCGTGAGTTAACTTTTGTATAACACATAAGGAAGGGGTTCAGTTTCAATTTTCTGCATATGGCTAGACAGTTCTTCCAACACCATTTATTAAATAGGGAATCCTTTCTCCACTGCTTACTTTTGTCAGTTTGTCAAAGACCAGATGGTCATAGGTGTGTGGTTTTATTTCTGAGTTCTCTATTCTGTTCCATTCGTCTACGTGTCTGTTTTTGTACTCATACCATGCTCTTTTGGTTACTCTAGCCTTGTAGTATAGTTTGAGGTAAGGTAGCACGATGCCTCCAGCTTTGTTCTTTTTGCTTAGTCTGGGCTACACGGGCAATTTTTTTTTTTTTTTGTCCCATATGAAATTTCAAGTAGATTTTTCTAATTCTGTGAAGAATGTCAATGGTAGTTTGATGGGAATAGCATTGAACCTATAAATTACTTTGGGCAGTATGGACATTTTCATGATATTGATTCTTCCTATCCATGACCCTGGAATGTTTTTCCATTTGTTTGAGCAGTAGTTTGCAGTTCTCCTTGAAGAGGTCCTTCACTTCCTTTGTTAGCTGTATTCCTAGGTATTTTATTCTCTTTCTAGCAACTGTGATTGGAAGTTCATTCATGATTTAGCTCTCTGCTTGTCTGTTCTTGGTGTAGAGGAATGCTTGTGATTTTTGCACGTTGATTTTGTATCCTGAAACTTTGTTGACAGTTGCTTATTTATTTGTTTGGTTTTTTTAGAGACAGGATCTCAGTCTGTCACCCCAGCTGGAGTAAAGTGGCATGATCAAAGTTCACTGCAGCCTCAGACTCTTAGGCTCAAGTGATCCTCCCATCTGGGCCTCTGAAGTAGCTGGAACTAGAGGTGCACACCACCATGCTCGGCTAATATTTTTTACATTTTGTAAAAAAAAAAAAAAAAAACTTCTCACATTAGCTTCCCAAAATGCTGGGATTTACAGGCATGAGCCACTGCACACAGCCCCTAGTTATTTGTAAGATGATAAAGACTTAAGAATGTGCATACAATGAAAGAAAAATGCCTACAGAAAAGAAAATACTGAAGGTAAAGAATAGAAGATGATGAATTAGGATCTCAGTAAGAAGGTAAGAAGCATGGATTCAAAGCACAGAGGGAAAAAATGAACAGCTTTTTGAGATAAAATGAAAGACACTAAAAATAAATCCAAAAGGAATTAAGTTCCACGGAGAAGTATAGGAAGTTGGCAGAAACAGTATGTTCACTGATTACCTCACCTATAACAATTGAGATTCAAAGGATAACTTTTTAGGATAACACATCACAATTTAAATATAAGCATATTTGGCCAGGCGCATGCCTGTAATTCCAGCACTTTGGGAGGCAGAGGCAGGTGGATTACTTGAGTCCAGGAGCTGGAGACCAACCGAGGCAACATGGCAAAACTCCGCCTCTACAAAAAAATACAAAAATTAGCCAGGCATGGTGGTGTACAACTGTAGTCCCAGCTACTCAGGAAGCTGAGATGGGACAATCACCTCAGCCTGGGGAGTCATGGCTGCACAGAGCCAAGATTGTGCCACTGCACTCCAGCCTGGGCAATGGAAGTGAGACTCTATCTAAAGAGAGAGAGAGAGAGAGAGAGAGAGAGAGAAGGAAAGGAAAATAAAAAGGAAAGAATCCAACAACCATTTTTTATTTAAAACAAAAATAAACTGAACAAAATCGAAATAGAAAAATACTTCTTTAATACAGTAAAATGGTCTAGTGTGTCCCCAAAGCCCACAGCATGTTTTATGAGACATATTAGAAGCATTGACACTACAGTCAGGAACAAGTAGGTCATTGTCATCACTGTTGTTTAACATGGACTGAAAGTGCTAGCCAATACAATCACAAAATAAATAAATAAATAAATATTTGGAAAACCCAAAAGAATTAACTGCAAAACTACCAAAAATAGCAAAATAATTCAATACATTAGTATAATGCAAAATCATTATCTATAAATCACTATGGTTAATACATAAAAACAACTGGTAGAAAATATAAATTGTGGGAGGGTTTCATTTTCAATACCCTTTCCCAAAATACAGTATGTGTAATAAACTTGACAAGAAATGGTCAAGACCAATAAAAAGAAAACTTGAACACACTACTCAAAGACACCAAAGAACACTTGATGTCAAATGCTAAAACAAACTGTGTTCTTGTATGGGAGGAATCAACTCAAATCTCCTTCAATAGAGGACTAAATTTTTTAATATTATGGTATATGCATGCAATGACTTGTTATTTAAAGGAAAAAGAGTGAGAAAATTTGTACGTTCCTCTAATATCTAAGTTTTAAAAAATAGCAAGGTGGAAAGAAGTGAATATGGTATGATACTTTTGTGTTTTTTTAAAGGTGCCATATGCACCTACTATGTAATCATGAAAATTAAAAATAAATAAATTTAAAATAAGTATATAAAATAAATGAATAAACTGGGTAAACAAGACTATATGTATATATTTGCTTAAATTTGCATAAAAGTGACTGGAAGGATTATAAAAATCAATAAGTAGTTAACTATGGTGGGGAAAGCACTGGGCAGGTGGGATATGAGGAAATTTCACACTCAGTACTATTTTAGCCATGTAACCATATTATCTATACAAAATACAATTTTAACACAAAATTTTTTCCACATCCATTTTTATCAAAAGAAAACATCTCATGAAACTTTCCTCTTTCAGTTACTTGGGAGTATGTTTCTCAATCACCTTTTTAAAAAATATACCAAATAGTAGCAATACTCAGTAGCAACTTTCAAACTAGGCATTGTATTCTATGGCAGGGGTCCCCAACTCCTGGGCTATGGACTAGTACTGGTCCATGGCCTTTTAGGAACCGAGCCACACAGCAGGAGGTTAGCAGCAGGCAGGTGAGCAAGCATTACCAGTTGAGCTCCACCTCCTGTCAGATCATCAGTGCCATTAGATTCTCATAGGAGTGCAAGCCCTATTGTAAACTGCACATGTGAGGGGTCTAGGTTGCATATTCCTTATGAAAACCTGATGATCTAAATCTGATTATCTAAATCTGATGATCTGAGGTGGAACAGTTTCATTCTGAAACCATCACCCCCTCCACCCCTACCCCACCACTCCCATCTATGGAAAAACTATCTTCCATGAAACTGGACCCTGGTACCAAAAAAGCCTGGGGACTGCTGTTCTATGGGATCTTTACTGATTTTTTTTTAATGGCTAAGGAGGCATCAATTATCCCTGTCTTGATTTTTTTCTAGGCTAATATTATTATGGTTTTGATAAATGAGACATAAATGTTCCTCTGTCTGTATATTAGAGCAAATTCATGAACTTTTTTTTTTTTTTTTTTTTTTTTTTTTTTTTTTTTGAGACAGAGTTTGCTCTGTCACCCAGGCTGGAGTGCAGTGGCATGATCTTGGCTCACTGCAACTCTGCCTTCTGGGTTCACGCCATTCGCCTGCCTCAGCCTCCCAAGTAGCTGGAACTACAGGTGCCCACCACCATGCCCAGCTAATTGTTTGTATTTTTAGTAGAGATGGGATTTCATCGTGATAGCCAGGATGGTCTCGATCTCCTGACTTCATGGTCCACCCACCTCAGCCTCCCAAAGTGCTGGGATTCAGGCATGAGCCACTGCACCCAGCCTCATGATCATTTCTTAAAGTTCATAAACATTTTTAAAAGTGGACTCCTGGCCATGCCAATGGATGCCCCCACAACTTGCTTTGCACCAGTGGTGGCCTTCTAGTCAGACATGTGTCTACTTCAGAAAACTTAACTTTTACAATAGGCTATTAATCCTACACCCAATTCAACTCTCTGTTAAAGCAATTCAACTGTCTGTTATTTAACTGGCAACACTGACTAAGCAGCACTCCAGGTAGTTGTCAGTAAATACAATCTTGAACTCATACTGTCCGATATAGATCAAAATCTTGGCTGAGATAAATAATACTTAGAAAGGGTTATTTGAAGGATAGAGTGGACACTTGCTATTTTTGGCAGCTAAACATCTAAATATCCTTCCTGTATTGGGAGAATCCCAAGATATAGGGAAGCAGGACCTTGCTTCCCTCTGCGAACACCAGAGAACAAATATTCCCTCTCCCCATTCCCTAGAAGCTAGAGGTATACATGTGATCAAGGCTTGATCAGTTGGATGGAGGCTTAATCAACTGGGACTCTGTTGTTTTGTTTTGTTTCTTTTTGGCTCCTGGCAAGAAACATAACTGGGGTTTTGTATCATGATTTTCTTTAGTAGTGGCAACAGAAGGAAGAATCAGCAGAATGGGAGTAAGTTTATCTGCAACAGTACAATAAGTGTCCTTTGTAGATTATTTTTATGATAGGATCTTTTCTCAGCCTTTCCTCCCTTGATTCCCGCCCATTTTTCAAGGTTTGTTCTCCAAACTTTTTATGAACTATTCTGTGTGATATCTTTCCAAAAAAAATCTCTTTTTTGCTTCTAATTTAGACAGAGTTGGTTTTATTTTGTTTGCAATTGAGAATACTGAATGTTTAAGATATTGTTTCATGGATTAAATTAGGTAAATTAACTACCCTAATCATATAATGCAGACCTCCTAAAATTGTCTTTAGTCAGGTAAACTTTCACGTGATACCACGATGGTATGTTGTGATATAACTCTAACATTCTCATTATTTTTTTTTATATTTTCAAAACAACATGTTATTCTCTCTATGTGAACTTTGGGACCAATCTTTGTCTAGGCATAATACCAAGAAGACTTGGATTTCCATAAGGAATTGGTTGGCTTTACATTATATATGTAAATATATATGTATTATTAATGATAGCACATTTCTATTATGTTTAATACTAATATTTATGGTTGTCATTTTTTTCCAGAAACCCATATGTTGAAATAAAGAAGACAATCCCCACTCCCCTTGCTATTTTTGGCAGCTCAGCATCCAAATACCCTTCCTATATGGGGGAAATCCAAGATTGCATTGTTTTTTATTTGTGATTGTGGAGCTATATACAGTGAAATGACAAACTGTAGGAACGCTGAGAATATTGACCAGAGAGTAATTGAATTTATGTACCCTGGTGTCTACGCTGGATAATAATACAACTAGAAGGGTGCTGATACTTTGAAAGGAGATAGAGCTTCAAGGACTCAAAGTATCAACATGTACCCCCAAAAAAAGTATAATGTGTATAGATGTGTAAGAACTAATCTAATTTTTTTAAGTTAGTAAAAAATAAAATTTGAAGATTAAAATTTCAAATCTGGGCAGTTCAAATCTCAGGTATGGCCAAAGGAAACGTCTTTTTGTCTGGAGGGCAGATGAATGTCACTGAAGTTGAGAATGTTTGAATGGGTCTTTGAAACTGAAGTTTCCAGGATCACAAGAATTGGAATACAGTGAAGACTCTGAGCCCAGTGACAAAATCATGAGTTGTGTGTGAGGAGGAAAATCAGGACTGTAAGAAGAACCATTTTCTCTTTCGCTTCAATGTTCCTGCCTTGGCCCATGAAATGAAGCCTCTAGCCTCTCAGAAGTATTGGGGAATAAGATTCTGTCATTTCACCACCTCTCCTTAACGATTTTCTGGAAATATGATAGAAGACTTATATCCTATGGTACCTACTTCTCTTCTGAATATGATTAATGCACTGCACGTACATAGCACGGAAACTATTTGGCTCTCTACTTCAGAATAACCTGCCCAGTGGGTGTTCTTTCCTCTGATCCTCCCTCATCCCTGATCAGCCTGTTGAGCCATGCCCTGCAACTCTTGAAGTGAAAGTCCTGCCCAGCTGAATCTAAAAGTATCAATAAGAAAGAATATCCTGGAAGGACAAGAGTGGAGAAAAGTATACCAGGCAGAAGATATTGTGGTTACAAAAGTACAAATGCATAAGAAAATGGGTTGTATGTGGAATCCCAATTAGAATATCTTAACACAGGATGCATTTAAAAAGGTGGCAAGAGATGTCAGTAGAATGATAGGGACATTATCTACCATGCTAAAAATGTTGGACTTTATTTTGACAAAACAAAGTCTGACAGATTTTTAGCTGACACATCAACAACCCATAGGAGGAAACCATTTTCCTTCCTTCTATTCAGGAGTTTGCTACTAATACTCCAGGTACCTCCAAAAGCTGTATACCCCGAGAATGAATATAAGTAAGATTTTTAAAAACTAAGAGTGTGCTTAATGTAATCCAAACAACTCAAGAAAAAGATCAAGAAGCCACTAATGAAAGAGAAATGCTAAAAAAAGAAAAAAAAAGGATAAACAACTTTAACACAAAGATAAAAAGAATACATGAGATTCAACTATAACACAAAAATAACTTTTTAGAATTAAGTATGATTTTCTGATTCCAAAATTCCATAGCTGAATTGAAAAGAAGTATTATCACTGCTGAAAATCAAATTAGAAGCATAAATGGAAGAAACAGGTCAAAACACAAAGCAAAACTACAAAGAGATGGACTTCTGCTTCTATACACAAAAATGTAACTGCTCTGGGACTTATCTTTCTGCTATAAACAACTGTAAGAAAGGACAAAATATGTAAAACAGCTAATTTCAAATAGACAACAGGCAGTGCAGGACCATGATCCCTAAGAGATGGGAAACAAACAAGAAAATCCCTACAGTCATGCCTGTGGTGCAAGGAGTAGAACCAAAACAGAGTCCATTAGTGCCACTGAGTTGGAGGCAGAAATTGGAATTCAAGTAAACTAAGAAGAATAGAAGTTACGGGGTAATACCACATAGGAGGAAGCTGCACAAAGGGCTCTAAAAACTTATATAAGGTCCTTTGAGTTTCTGGCTGAATACTAATTTGTGTGCCCAGAGTGTGAAATTCCACAATGCCAGGTAAAAAGCTGCCAAGAAAAGAACAATTTCCAGGAAACTGCACACTGAATGATTTCCAAGTTCACTTAGGACTGGGAACTTTTCAAGTTCCCACCAACCAGATTGAAGAGATCTTGTTGAAAATATGAGGTATTCAGTAGAGATGCTGGATGGGTATGCCTTAGTACTAAGGCTAAATAAACTAGCCCTAGAGTAAAGGCTACTCAATAGTAACCCTATAATGATTTAAAAACAAGTCCCCTAACATCAAACTACTACCCAAAACATCTAACTGCCTTCTGGAACAAAGTCCAACACACACGCACACACACACACACACAAACCTATCACTTGAAACATAAAATTCACAATGTCAGACAGTCAATTAAAAATTACTAGAGTTCTGGTTCTGTTATGGCAAGATTAGCTTCCCAAAGCTTATCTCTCCCACTGATTACAATTTTTTAAAACTAGGCAAAATACCAAAAAAAAAAAAAAAAAAAAAAAAAGGCAAAAATCTGTTAACAATGATAAGTGAACAAAAGTAATTAAGTTGTTATTAGGGCAATGCAAATCAAAACCACAGTGAGATTTTACCTCACACTCATTAGGATGACTATTACAAAAAAAAATAGAAAACAGAAAATAACAAGTGTTTGTGAGGACATGAAGAAACTGGAATTCTTGCGCACTGTTGTGAAAATGAAAAATGGTGGTAGCTGCTATAGAAAATAGTATAGTGGCTCCTCAAAAATTTTAAAATAGAGTTAACATATGATCCAGCGATTTCCACTTCTGGGTATATATCCAAAATAAAAGCAGGATCTTTTTTTTTTTTTTTTTTTTTTTTTTTTTTTTTTTTTTTTGAGACGGAGTCTTGCTCTGCCACCCAGGCTGGAGTGCAGTGGCCGGATCTCAGCTCACTGCAAGCTCCGCCTCCCGGGTTTACGCCATTCTCCTGCCTCAGCCTCCCGAGTAGCTGGGACTACAGGCGCCCGCCTCGTCGCCCGGCTAGTTTTTTGTATTTTTAAGTAGAGACAGGGTTTCACCGTATTAGCCAGGATGGTCTCGATCTCCTGACCTCGTGATCCGCCCGTCTCGGCCTCCCAAAGTGCTGGGATTACAGGCTTGAGCCACCGCGCCCGGCCAAAAGCAGGATCTTGAAGAGACATTTGCACACCCACGTTCACAGAAGCACTATTCACAATATCCAAGATGTAGAAGCAATCCAAGGTGTCTATCAACTGATGAATGAATAAACAAAATGTGGCACATACATCACATATATATACAAAGGAATATTATTCAGCTTTAAAAAAGGAATGAAATTCTGACACATGGTACAACATGGATGAATGTTGAAGACATTCATCTAAGTCAAATAATCCAGTCACAAAATAAGAAAAATACTGCATGATTTCAGTTCTATGAGGTAGCTGGAGCAGTCAAATTCATAGCAAAAGCAGAATGATGGTTGCCAAGGGGTTGGGGAGGGTAAAATGGAAAGTTGTAGCTTAATGGGTATAGAATTGTGCAAGACGAAAAGGCTCTGGTGTTGGGCAGGCATGGTGACTCACGCCTGTAGTCCCAGCACTTTGGGAGGCCGAGGTGGGTGGATCACCTGAGGTCAGGAGTTTGAGACCAGCCTAACCAACAAGGTGAAACCCCATCTCTGCTAACAATACAAAAAATTAGCAGGATATGGTGGTGGGCACCTGTAATCCCAGATACTCGGGAGGTTGAGGCAGGAGAATCACTTGAACCCGGGAGGCGGAGGTTGCAGTGAGCTGAGATCACGCCATTGCACTCCAGCCTGGGCAACGAGTGAAACTCTATCTGAAAAAAAAAAAAGAAAGAAAAAGAAAAGGCTCTGGTGTCTGTCTGGTGATTGGTCGCACAAGAATGTGAGCATACTTAATACCATTGAACGGTATGTTTCGAAGTGGTTAAAATGATACATTTTATGTAATACATTTTTTACCACAATTAAAAATTTTCTACTGTTAAATAATTTTTTAGAAAAAGACTGATTATAAAAAGTGATTCAAACTAGGACAAGCAACCTGCAAGAGGGTAAACTTCCTACCTACAATTCCAAAATAAATCCTATCTTTCTGACCAGAAATACAAGGAATAGAAATCCCTCTAGGCCAGAAAGTGTGAGGAGATTTC
This sequence comes from Rhinopithecus roxellana, assembly GCF_007565055.1. NCBI lineage: Eukaryota > Metazoa > Chordata > Mammalia > Primates > Cercopithecidae > Rhinopithecus > Rhinopithecus roxellana. Next base: position 103,293,561 of record NC_044562.1, read on the forward strand.
AGATAAGATAGAGCTGGAGAAAGGGATTCTCACATTCTGTATACAAACCCACAAAATCATGGGCTCACTTTTGAGGATGTGTGTGTATGGAAGAGAATCGAAGGTAGTGTAGCAAAGGCTTTAGAAACTGTTCTAAGCTTTAAATATCACCCATAATGGTTCATATGCAAGACAGACTAAATCAACACATCAAGACCTTTGAAAATTGAACTTGGATCGGAACTATGGTCCACAGAGGTTGTACAGGGCTGCACATATAGGAGAACAATAATTGAATTACCTAAATTTCTCATCAGAAACCACAAAAGTCAGGAGACAGTAGAATCATGTATTTAAAGTGAGGAAACAAAATTACTGTTAACTCAAAATTCTATAGCCAGCAAAAATACCCTTCAGGACTGAAGGTCAAGTAAAGACATTCTGAGATGAAGGAAATGTTCTTCTGACTGAAGGGAAATGATTCCAGCAGGAAATCTGAATTTCAGGAATAAGGGATAAATAATAAAACGATAAATATCTGGGAAAATCTAAAAGACATGTACATTTTGCATGAAATGGTACAATACTAGACTATAAAATATTATATATGTATACTGTGATCCAAAGAAGCACTGAAATATTAACAAAACAAATATAATGAAAAAGTCAACAGATGAATTAAAATAAAAAACTAAAAAATATTTAAATAATTGAAAAGATGATAGGGATAGGGAACAGAGGAACAAAAAAGAGGAAGCAAACTGAAAACACATAATAAGATGGTAAGCCTAAATCCAAAAATACCAATAGTTTCATTAAATATAAATAGTATAAACATATCATTTAAAAGATGCAGATCATCATATTATACTGGAAAAAACAAGACCCAGCTATATGCTATTGAAAATAAATCCACTTTAAATGTAGATAGATTAAAAGTAAAATGGCAGAAAAAGATGTACAGTGCTAACACTAATCAAAAAATAGAGTGGCCATTTAAAATCATACAAAGTAGACTTCAAAATAAGAAATATTAGCAAGAACAAATAGCATCAAATATAATGTTAAAAGCATCAATTCATCAAGGCATAACAATCCTAAATGTGTATGTACCAACAACAGAACTTCAAGATATATGAAGCAAAAACTGACAGAACTCAAAGGAAAAATAAACAAATCCAAAATCATAGAAAAAGTAGACAGAAAATAACAATATAGAAGACCTGAGCAACATTATCAACTAACTTACCCTAACTGAAATTCACAAAACTCTACTCAACAAACACAGACACACATTCCTTTCAAAAGTGTAAATGGAATATTTGCCAATATAGATCATATTCTGAATCAGAAAACAAACCCTCTTCAAAAAAATTAAAATAATTAGAATCATACAAAATATGATCTCTAACCATAACAGTATTAACCTAGAGGTCAATAATGAAAGACAAATAGGAAATTCCTAAATATTTGCAAATTAAAAAACACACCCCAAATTATTATGTAAAAAAAGAAGCCACAGGGAAATTATAAAATATTTTGAATTGAATAAAGTGAAACATGTCAACATATCAAAATTTGTGGATGCAGCTAAGAAGTACTTGGAGACAAATTTAAATGTCCTAAATCAATGACATTAGTATACACACTAAGAACTATAAATCAAAGAAGAGCAAATAAAACCCAACAAATCAGAAGAAAATAAATTAGGCCTTCAAATAAGAAAATGTGACTCATAACTAGAGAAAAATAATACAGACACAGAAATAACAGAGGTAATTGAATTGTAGACATGAATGTTAAAACAGCTATTATAACTTGCTCAAATATTTAAAGAAAAACATCGGCCGGGCGGGGTGGCTCAGGCCTGTAATCCCTGCACTTTGGGAGTCTGAGGTGGGCGGATCACGAGGTCAGGAGATCCAGACCATCCTGGCTAACACGGTGAAACCCTGTCTCTACTGAAAATACAAAAAATTAGCCGGGCGTGGTGGCAGGCGCCTGTAGTCCCTGAGGACTGAGGCAAGAGAATGGTGGGAACCTGGGAGACGGAGCTTGCAGTGAGCCAAGATCACACCACTGCACTCAGCCTAGGTGACAGAGCACAACTCAGTCAAAGAGAGAAGAAAGAAAGAAGAGAGAGAGAGAGACAGAGAGAGAGAGAAGAAAGACATCGATATCATGAGAAGAGAAAAACAAAGACGTAAAAAAGAACAAAATATAATTTTTAGGGATTAAAAATATATTATTAAAAATAATGAATTCACTGGAAAGGATTAATAGCAGATCAGATAATGGAAAATAAATGACCAATAAACTTGAAGATATATTGACAGAAATTATCCAGAAATGAAGCTCATAAAGAAAAAAGATTGTAAAATAATGCAATAACCTGTGAGACAATGTCAAGCAGTATATCAATGTCTGAAACACATGTAATTAAAGTCCAAGGAAGAGAGACGTAAAGAAAAATAAATTAAGGGGCCAAGTGCAGTGCCTCATGCCTATAATCCCAACATTTTGGGAAGCTGAGGGAGGAGGATCACTTGAGTCCAGGAGACTGAGACCAGCCTAGGAAACATGGCAAGACCTCATCTCCACAAAAAATGAAAAATTAGCTGGGTGTAGTGATGCATGCCAGTGGTCCCAGCTACATAGAAGGTTGAGGCAGAAGATCACTTGAGCCCAGAAGTTCAAGGTTGCAATGAGCTAGGATCATGCCACTCCACTCCAGCCTCCCAGCCTGAGCAACAGAAAAGACTCTGGCAAAATAAATACATAAATAAATAAATATTAAATTAAGGAAATATGGCCAAAATGTTTCTTAATTATGAAAAATATAAACTCATTGAGACCCCAGAAGCTCAGTGAACCCTAAGCAGAATAAACACAAAGAAAACCACTGAGTACATCATGATCAAATTGTTGAAAACCAGTGATAAAGAGAGAAAAAAACCCTTAAGCCAGGTGCAGTGGTTCATGCCTGTAATCCCAGCACTTTGGGAGGCTGAGGAGGGAGGATGGCTTGAGCACAGGAGTTCAAGACCAGCTGGGCAATACAGTAAGACTTCATCTCTACAAAAAAATAAACAAAAACTAACACGCATGGTGACACATGTCTATGATCCCAGCTACTTGGAAGGTCGAGGTGGGAGGATTGCTTAAGCCCAGGAGATTGAGACTGCAGTGAGCTGAGACTGCACAACTGCACTCCAGCCTAGGCAACAGGGTGAGACCCTACCTCAAAAAAATTAATTAATTAATAATATTAATAATAATAAAACCTTAAAAGCATCCATAAAAAAATTACATTGCTTACAGAGATACCAAGATAAGGAACAGAGACCTCTTGTCAGAAACTTTGGCTAAAAAACAATGGAATTACATTTTTTATGTGTTTTTTTAAAAAGGTCAACCAAGAACTCAATACCTAGAAAATAAAACTTGCAGTATTATAAAGGAAATAATAGTGTAGTGAAATAGAAAACATATAATATAAAATATAATTAAACTAAATGCTGGTATTTTGAAAGAGCAACAAAATTAATAAATCAGTGGCAAGACAAAAAGAGAGAAGAAAAAACCCAAATTACCAATATTATAAATAAAATAGGGACATTACTATAAATACTACAGACATTAAAAGAATAATAATGAAATATCACAAATAATTTTATGATAGTAAATTCAAAAATTAATTGAAAAGGACATATCCTTTGAAAGGTACAAATTACTAAAACTGACACAAGAGTAAATTTAAAACTCTGAAAAGCCCTGTACTCTTAAGAAATTTATTACTAAACACTTCCCCTCAAAGATAATTCCAGGTCCATGTGGCTTCATCAATAAATGCTATGAACCATTTGAGAAAAAAAAAAATACCAATTGTACACAAACTCAGACAGAAATTAGAGAAAAAACAACTTTCAAGTCATTTTATGAGGTCAGCATTCCACCAATACCAAACCAGAATAAAAATAAAACAAACAAATTCCTGGGCAAGATGGCCGAACAGGGACAGCTCTGGTCTGCAGCTCCCAGCAAGACCAATGCAGAGGCAGGTGATTTCTGCATTTCCAACTGAAGTACCCAGTTCATCTTACTGGGACTGATTAAACAGTGAGTGCAGCCCACAGAGGGCTAGCAGAAGCAGGGTGGGGCATCGCCTCACCAGGGAAGTACAAGGGGTTGGGGAACCCCCTCCCTTAGCCAAGGAAGGCTGTGAGGGATTGTGCCATGAGGGATGGTGCTATCTGGCCCAGATACTACACTTTTCCCACAGTCTTCGCAACCCCCAGACCAAGAGATTCCCTTGAGTGCCTACACCTGGGTTTCAAACACAAAACTGAGCGGCCCTTTGGGCAGATACCAAGCTAGCTGCAGATTTTTTTTCCTACCCCAGTGTTGTCTGGAATGCCAGCAAGACAGCACTTTTCACTCCCCTGGAAAGGGGGCTGAAGCCAGGGAGCCAAGTGGTCTTGCTCAGCAGATCCCACTCCCAAGAAGGCCAGCAAGCTAAGCTCCACTGGCTTGAAATTCTGGCTGCCAGCACAGCCATCTAAAGTCGATCTGGTTACGCTTGAACTTGGTGGAGGGAGGGGCAACTGCCATTACTGAGGCTTGAGTGAGTGGTTTTCCCGTTATAGTATAAACAAAGCTGCCAGGAAGTTCGGACTGGGCTGAGCCCACTGCAGCACCTTGAAGCCGTGGTAGCCAGACTGCCTCTCCAGATTCCTCCTCTCTGGGCAGGGCATCTCTGAGAGAAAGGTATCAGCCCCAGTCAGGGACTTATAGATAAAACTCCCATCTCCCTGGGACAGAGCACCTGGGGGAAGGAGAGGCTAAGGGAGCCGCTTCAGCAGACTTAAACATTCTTGCCTGCCAACTGTGAAGAGAGCAGCAGATCTCCCATCACAGTGCTCAAGCTCTGCTAAGGGACAGACTGCCTCCTCAAGTGGGTCCCTGAAACCCTTGCCTCCTGACTGGGAGACACCTCCCAGCAGTGGTCGACAGACACCTCATATGGGAGAGGTTGGGCTGACATCTGGTGGGTACCCTCTGGGACAAAGCTTCCACAAGAAGTAGCAGGCGGCTATCTTTGCTGTTCTGCAGCCTCTACTGGTGATACCCAAGCAAGCAGGGTCCGGAGTGCACCTCCAGCAAACTCCAGCAGACCTGCAGAAGAAATGCCTGACCATTATAAGGAAAACTAACAAACAGAAAGCAATAGCATCAATATTGACAAAAAAGTCAACCATGCAAAAACCTATCCCAAGGCCATCAACATCAAAGACTAAAGATAGATAAATCCACGAAGACAAGGAAAAACCCATGCAAAAAGTCTGAATAGTCCAAAAACCAGAATGACTCTTCTTCTACAAAGAATTACAACTCCTCGCCAGCAAGGGAACAAAACTGGAAGGAGAATGAGTTTGACGAACTGATAGAAGTAGGCTTCAAAAGGTGAGTAATAACAAACTCCTCCGAGCTAAAGGAGCATGTTCTAACCCAAGCAAAGAAGTCAAGAACCTTGATAAAAGGTTACAGGAACTGCTAACTAGAATAACCAGTTTAGAGAAGAATATAACTGATGTGATGAAGCTGAAAAACACAGCACAAGAACTTCGTGAAGCATACAAAAGTATCAATAGCTGAATCAATCAATTGGAAGAAAAGATATCAGAGATTGAAGATCAGCTTAATGAAATAAAACATGAAGACAAGATTAGCAAAAACAGAATGAAAAGGAATGAACAAAGCCTCCGAGAAATATGGGACTATGTCATTCAAGACACAGGCATGGGCAAGGACTTCATGTCAAAAACACCAAAAGCAATGGCAACAAAAGCCAAAATTGGCAAATGGAATCTACTTAAACTAAAGAGCTTTGGCACAGCAAAAGAAACTACCATCAGAGTGAACAGGCAACCCACAGAATGGGAGAAAAATTTTGCAATCTACTCATCTGACAAAGGGCTAATATCCAGAATCAAACAAATTTACAAGAAAAAAATCAAACGACCCCATCAAAAAGTGGACAAAAGATATGAACAGACATTTCTCAAAAGAAGACGTTTATGCAGCCAACAGGCACATGAAAAAATGCTCATCATCACTACCCATCAGAGAAATGCAAATCAAAACCACAATGAGATACCATCTCATACCAGTTAGAATGGCGATCATTAAAAAGTCAGGAAACAACAGGTGCTGGAGAGGATATGGAGAAATAGGAATACTTTTACACTGTTGGTGGGACTGTAAATTAGTTCAACCATTGTGGAAGACAGTGTGGCGATTCCTCAAGGATCTAGAACTAGAAATACCATTCGACCCAGCCATCCCATTACTGAGTGTATACTCAAAGAATTATAAATCATGCTGCTATAAAGACACATGCACACGTATGGTTATTGCAGCACTATCCACAATAACAAAGACTTAGAACCAGCCCAAATGTCCATCAATGATAGACTGGATTAAGAAAATGTGGCACATATACACCATGGAATACTATGCAGCCATAAAAAAGGATGAGTTCGCATCCTTTGTAGGGACATGGATGCAGCTGGAAACCATCATTCTCAGCAAACTAACACAAGGACAAAAAACCAAACACTGCATGTTCTCACTCATAGGTGGGAATTGAATAATGAGAACACTTGGACATAGGAAGGGGAACATCACACACTGGAGCCTGCTGTGGAGTGGGGGGAGAGGGGAGGGATAGCATTAAGAGATATACCTAATGTAAATGATGAGTTAATGGGTGCAGCACACCAACATGGCACATGTATACATATGTAACAAACTGGCACATTGTGCACATGTACCCTAGAACTTAAAGTATTAAAAAAAAAAAAGAAAGAAAGAAAGAAAGAAATATGGGGCTATGTGAAAAGACCAAACCTATGTTTGACTGGTGTATCTGAAAGTGATGGGGAGAATGGTATCAAGTTGGAAAACACACTTCAGGGAATTATCCAGGAGAACTTCCCCAACCTAGCAAGACAGGCCAACATTCAAATTCAGGAAATACAGAGAACACCACAAAGATGCTCCTCAAGAAACTCAACCCCAAGATACATAATCATCAGATTGACCAAGGTTCAAATGAAGAAAAAAAATGTTAAGGGCAGGCAGAGAGAAAGTCAGGTTACCCACAAAGGGAAGTCCATGAGACTAATAGCTAATCTATCTGCAGACACCCTACAAGCCAGAAGAGGGTGGAGGCCAATATTCAACATTCTTACAGAAAAGAATTTTCAACCCAGAATTTCATATCCAGCCATGCTAAGCTCCATAAGTTAAGGAGAAATAAAATCCTTTACAGACAAGCAAATGCTGAGAGATTTTGTCACCACCAGGCCTGCCATACAAGAGCTCCTGAAGGAAGCACTAAATATGGAAAAGAAAAACTGGTACCAGCCACTGCGAAAACATACCAAAATGTAAACGCTCTCAACACTATGAATAAACTGCATCAATTAATATGCAAAATAATGAGCTAGCATCATAATGACAGGATCAAATTCACACATAACAATATTAACCTTAAATGTAAATGGGCTAATGCCCAATTAAAAGACACAGACTGGCAAATTGAATAAAGAGTCAAAACCCATTGGTATGCTGTATTCAGGAGACCCATCTCATGTGAAAAGACACATATAGGCTCAAAATAAAGGGATGGAGGAACATTTATAAAGCAAATAAAGCAGGGGTTGCAATCCTAGTCTCTGATAAAACAGACTTTAAACCAACAAAGAACAAAAAAGACAAAGAATGGCATTACATAATGGTAAAGGGATTGATGCAACGAGAAGAGCTAACTATCCTAAATATATATGCACATAATACAGGAGCACCCAGATTTGTAAAGCAAGTTCTTAGAGACCTACAAAGAGACTTAGACTCCCACACAATAATAGTGGGACCAAGTGGAACTAATAGACATCTACGGAACTTCTCCACCCCGAATCAATAGAATATACATTCTTCTCAGCACCACATTGCACGTGTTCTAAAATTGACCACATAATTGGAAGTAAAACATTCCTCAGCACATGCAAAGGAGTGGAAATCATGACTAACAGTTTCTCAGACCACAGTCCAATCAAATTAGAACTCAGGATTTAAAAACTCACTCAAAACCACACAACTACACGGAAATGGAACACCTTGTTTCTGAATGACTACCGGATCAATAACAAAATGAAGGTAGGAATAAATAAGTTTTTGAAACCAATGAGAACAAAGACACAACATACCAGATTCTCTGGGACACAACTAAAGCAGAGTTTAGAGGGAAATTTATTGCACTAAATGCCCACAGGAGAAAGCAGGAAAGATCTAAAAATGACACCCTAACATCACAATTAAAGAACAAGAGAAGCAAGAGCAAACAAATTCAAAAGCTAGCAGAAGACAAGAAATAACTAGGATCAGAGCAGAACTGAAGGACACAGAGACATGAAAAACACTTCAATAAATCAAAAAATCCAGGAGGTGGTTTTTTGAAGAGATTAACAAAATAGATAGACTGCTAACCAAACCAATAAAGAAGAAAAGAGAGAAGAATCAAATATACACAATAAAAAATGATAAAGGGGATATCACCATTGAACCCACAGAAATACAAACTACCATCAGAGAATACTATAAACACCTCTACACAAATCAACTAGAAAATCTAGAAGCAGATAAATTCCTGGACACATACATGCTCCCAAGACTAAACCAGGAAGAAGCCAAAGCCCTGAATAGGCCAATAACAAGTTCTGAAATTGAGGCAGTAATTACTAGCCTACCAACCAAAAAAAGCCCAAGGACCAGACAGACTCACAGCTAAATTCTACCAGAGGTACAATGAGGAGCTGGTACCATTCCTTCTAAAACCATTCCAAACAACAGAAAAAGAGGCAATCCTCCCTAACTCTTTCTATGAGGCCAACATCATCCTGATAACAAAACCTAGCAGAGACACAACAAAAGAAGAAAATTTCAGGCCAATATCCCTGATAAACATCGATGTGAAAATCCTCAATAAAATACCAGCAAACCAAACCCAGCAGCACATTTAAAATCTTATTCACCACGATCAAGTCAGCTTCATCCTTAGGACACAAGGCTGGCACAACATATGCAAATCAATAAACATAATCTATCACATAAATCAAACCAATGACAAAAACCATATGATTATCTCAATAGATGCAGAAAAGGCCTTTGATAAAATTCAACACCCCTTCATGCTAAAAACACTCAATAAACTAGGTAGTGATGGAACATATCTCAAAATAATAAGAGCTTTTTATGACAAACTCACAGTCAATATCATACTGGATGGGCAAAAGCTAGAAACATTCCCTTTGAAAACTGGCACAAGACAAGGATGCCCTCTCTCAGCACTCCTATTGAACATAGTGTTGGAAGTTCTGGCCAGGGCAATCAGGCAAGAGAAAGAAATATTCAAATAGGAAGGGAGGAAGTCAAATTATCTCTGTTTGCAGATGACATGCTTGTATATTTAGAAAACCCCATCGTCGCAGTCCAAAACTCCTTAAGCTGATAAGCAACTTCAGCAGTCTTAGGATACAAAATCAATGTGCAAAAATCACAAGCATTCTTATACACCAATAATAGACAAACAGAGAGCCAAATCATGAGTGAACTCCCATTCACAATTGCTACAAAGAGAATAAAATACCTAGGAATACAACTTACAAGGGATGTGAAGGACCTCTTCAAGGAGAACTAGAAACCACTGCTAAGTGAAATAAGAGAGGACACAAAGAAATGGAAAAACATTCCACGCTCATGGATAGGAAGAAACAATATTGTGAAAATAGCCATTCTGCCCAACGTAATTTATAGATTCAATGTTCTTCTTATCAAGCTACCATTGACTTTCTTCACAGAATTAAAAAAAATCTACATTAAATTTCATATGGAAGCCAAAAAGATCCCATGTAGCCAAGACAATCATAAACAAAAAGAACAAAGCTGGAGGCATCATGCTACCTGACTTCAAACTATACTACAAGGCTACGGTAACCAAAACAGCATGGTACTGGTACCAAAACAGAGCTATAGACCAATGGAACAGAACAGAGGCCTCAGAAATAACATCACGCATCTACAACCATCTGATCTTTGACAAATCGGACAAAAATAAGCAATAGGGAAATGATTCCCTATTTAATAAATGGTGTTGGGAAAACTGGCTAGCCATATGCAGAAAACTGAACTGGACCCCTTCCTTATACCTTATATATTCCTTATACCTTATGTAAAAATTAACTCAAGATGGATTAAAGATTTGAACATAAGACCTAAAACTATATATAAAACAAAAACAAAAACCCTAAAAGAAAACCTAGAAAATACCATTCAGGACATAGGCATGGGCAAAGACTTCATGATTAAAACACCAAAAGCAACTGCAACAATACCCAAAATTGTCAAATGGGATCTAATTAAACTAAAGAGCTTCTGCACAGCAAAAGAAAGCATCATCAGAGTGAAGAGGCAACTTACAGAATGGGAGAAAATTGTTGTAATCTATCCATCTGACAAATGGCTAATATCTAGAATCTACAAGGAACTTCAACAAATTTACAAAAAAAAAAAAAACAACTCCATCAAAAAATGGGTGAAGGCTATGAACAGATGCTTTTCAAAATATGTATCCTAGAGCTTAAAGTATAATAAGTAAATAAATAGAATACATATTATGTATTATATTGCACATATAAAATATAATGTTATGTTTTTTAATCCATGATAAAAAAAAAAAAAAAACCTTAACAAGGAAAGAAAACTACAAATGAATATCATTTACTAGACACAAGAGTACCTTAGCAAAATGAAAATTGAACTCAGGAATATGAAGTAAGGATAATATGGCATGATTGTGTAGAGTTTATCCCGAGATGCAAGATTAGTTCAATACTTGAAAATAAATAAATGAATCCGTCACATTAGCAGAAGGTATTATATGACAACCTCAATAGATGCAGAAAAAGTATTTTTTGAATTTCAGCACCCATTCATGATTTTTTTAAATCTCAGTAAGCTAGGAGAAGAAAACTTCCTCATCTGTCTAATAAAAAGCATCTACAAAAGTCTATGGCTAACATCATATTTAATGGTGAAATACTACATGGTTTCCCCCTAAGATCAAGCATAAAGCAAGGCATCCGCTCTCACTACTTCTTTTTCTTGGTTGGTGGAGTGGGGAGGGTATACTACCGAGATCCTTGCAAGTGCAATAAGACAAGAAAAAGAAGTAAAAGACATACAGATTATAAAACAAGAAGTAAAAATATGGTTTTTGCCATTTAAATTATCATGTACATAGAAAATCCTAAGTCATTGTTTTTAAAAAAATCTACTAAACCTAATAAATGAATTTGGCAAGACTGCAAAGTAGGTCAGTGGCCATAGTTTTTTTAATCTACTAGAAATAAATGATCAGAAAATAAAATTTTAAAATCAAGACTATTTACAAAAGAAAATTTGCATAAGGCCAAATTTAACTAAATATGTATAAGATTTATTTGAAACCTATAAAACACTGGTAATAAAAATTACAAGAGACCAATAAGTATGATATATGATAATCAATTATGGATTAACAGGCTCAATATTATTATATTAATCTACAGATTTACAGCAAGTTTTTCTATAGAAATTGACAACCTGGTTCTAAAACTCATATAGAAATATAAAAAACCTAGAATAGCCAAACAATGTTGAAAAAGAATATTCCCGTTTTAGAGACTTATTATAAAGCTACAGTAATCACAACAGTGTCAAACTGATATAAAAATAGAGAAATAGATTAATGGTTGTACCATCTGATATTCTCCCTAACCACTTTGGAAATTAGTCTAGCTGTTTTTTTATAAAGTTAAATATGTGCTTAAACTGTGACCTAGCAATTCTACTTCCATATATTTACTCAAGAGTAATAAAAGCATATGTACACAAAAAGTCTTGCACAACGACGATCATAGAAAATTTGTGATAGTACATAAATGGAAAAAAACTAATATTCCACATAGAGAGAAATGATAAATCATGATATATCCAAACAATAGAACTATTCAGCAATAGAAAGGAACAATCTCCCGATACATGCAACAGCCATGAATAAACTTCAACAAACATAACACTCAGAAAAAAAAAAAAACAGATAGAAAAGAGTTATGTGATTAAATTATATGTGATTAAATTAAATTAACTGTGATTCTATTTATATGTAATTCTAGTACAGGTAAAACTAATCAAAGGTGAAGGAAATCAGAAGAGTGGTTGTCTGGTGGGGGGCTTTAAAATGTCTGGGAAGAAACATGAGGAATCTTTCTGGTATGATAAGAACGTTCTATATCTTCTCAGAGTGTGGGTTACATTGAGTGTATCATTTGTCAAAACTTACAAATCTGTACACTTAAAATCTGTACATTTCACTATATGTAAATAATATCTCAATGTTTTAAAGTTCAAAGGGTTTGTTTGGCTCCAAGGAAAAAATACAAAAAGAAATCATGAGGGGAAAGTTTAGAAACTTGCAGAAGAGATTGAGGAGGCCTAAAATGTGAATAATCAAAAAATTGAAGTATAGAAGAGGGGTGATAATTCAAGAAATAAAAGAAGAAACTCTCCCTGAAACAAGAAAACACTCAAGTCTGCACTTAAAAGAGTTCACTGATAGAAAGAACGGGAGGCATGGAGGGAAGAAGGAAAGAATTGAAGGAAGGAAGGAAAGAAATATACCTAAGCATATGCTAATAAAAGTCTCAAGTTTCAAGGATAAAAGGAAATACATAACCAACTAAGGAGCTAAAAAGCAAATTTTTAATAAAGAAAAGGAAAAAGTCAGATTGATACCAGCAACACTGGAAAACAGAAAGAATACAACATTGACAGAATACTGAGAAGTAATATAATTCAAAAGTCCTATACTTAGCCAAGATATCTTCAAATCTCTAGTTATTTACAATGGAAAAATTATATCATTCACTTGTCAACTATAATAAAGATGGTTTGCATAGATATAAGAATACAGAGAACATATTATCAACATAAGACACATAAGGAAAAATATTAAAGATAGTACACTTAAAAAAACAGCACATACATCAGAATGACAACCTGAAGATATGAGAAAATGAAGAGGAGAGGGACACAAGTAAGCAATAAGCCTCGTAATACACTTAGGTGTTTCTTAACCTTGGCATAATGGATCAGATAATTACTCGTTAGGGAAGAGAAGGGGTGGGCTGTCTATTGTGGGGTGTTTATCTGCATCTCTGCCTTCTATTCACTAGATTCCAGTGGCATCTCCCCTTCCCAGTCATGAAAATCTGAAATGTCTCCAGATATTGCCAGATGTTCCCTAGGGGACAAAATCAACCCAAGTTAAGAACCACTGACATAGTTTATAATTATTCATTTAGATAATAACAGATTGACAAAAATTTGTAATGTAAGTGCTAAATAAGAATTCTTGAAATAGATGAGACATGCTGCTATTTAAAAATCTAATAATAATCTGGAACTAAAGTAATAAAATATTTCAGTAAAGCCCGGGCATTGAGTGCAGACTGTGAACGCAATAAGAAAAAATAAATAAAATAATTGGTAAGGGAAAATAGAACAATATTTTTGTTAATGATATAATTATATAGCCAGAAAATGTCTGATACTAGTAAAAAACACTAGAATTAATAATGAAATGTACTATGTCTTTTAATACAGAAGGAACATAGAAAAAGTAGTAACTTCTCTTTATCACCATAACCATCTAGAAATGGAAATGGGAAACGCTTTTCATAACTGGAACAATATAAACCAAGTATTAAAAGCATATTTAACAAGGACCATATAGTACCTATATTTTTAAACTTTTTAAATCTTACTGAAGGACAGAGGCAGATTTACTGTGAAACTTAAAAAAAAAAAAAAGCTTCATTAGTTTCAGGGTCCTGCATTTGTCCTGTGGTAGGCTGAATAATGGCCCCCCAAAGATGTCCATGTTCTAGTATCCAGAACCAGTGGATATGTTACCCTACATGGTAAAAGGGGCTTGCAAATTTGCAAATATAATTTAAGGATCCTGAGATGAGGGATTAGCCTCTGGCCTATCTGTAATCACAAAGACCTTTATAGAAGGGAGGCAGGAGGATCAGAGTCAGAGAGAATGATTTGAAGACGCTATCTGGTGGCTTTGAAGAGAGAGGAGGACCACGAGGTGAGGACCACGAAGCAAGGACCACAAATAGCCCCTAGAAACTGAAAGGGGGAAAGAAATGGATTCTCCCATAGAAAACCTGAGGAAGAATCACAATGCTGTTGACACCTTGATTCTAGCCCAGCAAAATGCATTTCAGATTTCTGACTTCCAGAACTGTGTAAGGTAATAAATTTGTGTTGGTTTAAGCAACCAAATTTGTGATGATTTATTACCACAGCAGTAGGAAATTAATACCCTTCCAAACTCCTGGAAATGGTTTCTGCAATGGGCTCCCATGGTAATATTTCGTAACATTCACAAAAGTAATATATTTTAGCCACCATCAGTTAAAACCATTGTCTCTTTTCACTCCAGCTTCTTCACCACTTTCGTCACATTGGGTGGTGATGAAGTAGCTTCAGACATTTTAGGGATTCTGCCACAGGAAAGTTGAGTCAGGGATATACTCAGTTTTGGTTTTGTTGGATATATATGTGGTCATCTCCACAAGTTATTTCTAGCCATCCCACTATAGAAATGGCTTTCAGAAATACTTCTACCCCGCACTGTACTGACTCACCCAATAAAGGCGCAGAAGCAGAGGTCACATTGCATGATGAATGTGTCCTACAGCTCACACAGTGGAAATATCTGAGGAATAGAGGAGAAAAATGTTTGAAGCCACACATGGAACCTGATGCTAGTCTGATGGAAACATATAAAACTAAGGGGAAGATTCAGTGCCCATTAGTTACTACTCAAAATTATCAATATTTTTTAATGCCCAATTAACCTTGCTAAAAGTGAAGAGCTATATTCCTGCTTCTGATGAACAATTCCCTCACTACCAAACCCTAGGATTATAAGCACTGTTAGTAAAAATTTTGCAAATGGATTATTATGTGTAATTACAATAAGCACAAGTCTCACCTTGCTTTCATTACCAGGCCTGGGTAATCTAGTGATGGAAATACAGTACCATACATTGTCAATGATCCCCTTCTATCTTCAAAGCCAGCAATGGTGGGTTTAATCCTCACATCACATTATTCTACTCTGCCTACTTCTTGTACTTTTAAGGATCCTTGTGATCACATTGGGCCTACCTGGATAATCCAGGAAATTCTCCGTCTCCAGTCCTTAACTTAATCATTTAGTGCAGGAAATCTCTTTTTTCATGTAAGGGAACATATTCATAGGATTCAGGGATTAAGACATGGACATTTTAAGGAAGCCATTATTCTGCCTACCCCATCAGTTGATGGCACAACCCCAAAGAAAGGAATATCTCACATTCCTTTAAAAGACAGTGATTTGACTATACCTACTTAATGGGATATATCCTAGGCATGAAAAGAACTATAAAGAAATCAGGCCAGGGGCAGTAGCTCAAGCCTGTAATCTCAGAACTTTGGGAGGCTGAAACAGGCAGATCGCTTGAGGCTAGGAGTTTGAGACCAGCCTGGCCAACATGGTAAAACCCCATCTCTACTAAAAATACAAAACTTAGCCAGGCATGGTGGCACACACCTGTGGTCTCAGCTACTCTGGATGCTGAGGCAAGAGAATCGCTTGAACCCAGGAGGTGGAGGTTGCAGTGAGCCGATATTGTGCCACTGCCCTCCAGCCTGGGCAACAGAACGAGACTCCATCTAAAAAACAAAAACAAAAACAAAAAATCTTAAACTGTTTTCAGTGGTCATGTTATTGGTAGTACTGTTGGTATTGTTATTGTGAGTGTACTGTGGTCAAAATGCAAATAAGTAATTAGATCACTAAGGTAGGGAATAGGAATTTCAGCATGAGAGGAAAGAGATAAAAATTTAAGATTATAGAGACGGTTAAATAAAAACTCTAGAGTCCTACATTGGGAGTAGAAATATTAGTATGTTCAACCTAGGATGTATTTTATTTTATAATCTTATATGTGTGTGTAAAATTCCCTAGCACAATCCCCTGAAAGGATCAATCCAGTAGCAATGAGCACCTGTAGCATCCAGATTGTTTTTCATTTCTATTTCCACAAAAATTAAGTAGAGCTCTCTAGAGAATATGTTAAAGGTGGGAAAGGAGACTAGCACAGGGGCTCACACATGTAATCCCGGCACTTTGGGAGGCCAAGGTAGGCAGATCACTTGAGCTCAGGAGTTCAAAACCAGCCTGGGCAACATGGAAAACCCTGTCTCTACAAAACTACAAAAATTAGTTGGGTGTGGTGGCTCACGCCTGTAGTCCTAGCTACTTAGGAGGCTGAGGCAGGAGGCTCTCTTGAGCCTGGGAGGTGGAGGTTGCAGTGAGCCAAGATCATGCCACTGCACTGCAGCCAAAGGGAAGGAGGGAGATCCTGTTTTTTTGTTTTTTTTTTTAAAGAAACTAAATCTAGATGAACTATTTAGAATTCAAGATGAAGCTAAAATCTTGCTATACAAGAAAGGAAAAGATGCTATCAATGATTAGTGGAGTCCTGTCAAAAGGAGTCAAGAGTTACAATGAGTAGGCCATCACAGGCCAAAGACGCAATGATCTGATGATTACTACAACGGATGAAAACACATCAAATATGTTTAAATTCACGAATTCATGATGATAAAAGAAAATACCTCATTGTTCACCTTTGGAAAATATTAGAAGCCAAGTAATTATTTTGAAAACTGACAAAGAGAATGAATTAATTTACTTTGTTGTAACCAAATAGAGAGGGTAATACTTTTTATAAGTATTCTAGGTAATAAATGAAGAAATGATAGAATTTTTAAAGCTCATTATGCAAAAATCTAATGAATTAATGGTTTTGACAATAATCATCTCAGCTGATAGACAAAAAAGACATCTATTTTGGCTGTTAAAAAAAAAAAAAAGAGACAATCAGACATTATAGAAGTACACAATATCATGTATGAAGTAGTTTTGCCACAAAAATCCAACCTGATTCTGATAAGGCTCATAGATCTGTCGATGGATAAATGAGAGTTTCTTATATTATTATGCAATACTTAAAATTTTCTGAATTAAAAACCTTTTTTAAATTTAAGAATACTTTAGGCCAGGCACAGTGGCTCACACCTGTAATCCCAGCACTTTGGGAGGCCGAGGCAGGTGGAATACCAGGTCAAGAGTTCGAGACCAACCTGGACAAAATGGTGAAACCCCACCTCTACTAAAAAATACAAAAATTGGCCAGGTGTGGTGGCACATGCCTGTAGCCCCAGCTACTTGGGAGGCTGAAGCAGAAGAATCGCTTGAACCCGGGAGGCGGAGTTAGCAGTAAGCCAAGATCGCGCCACTGTACTCCAGCCTGGCAACAGAGCAAGATTCTGTCAAAAAAAAAAAAAGAATACTTTAATAAAAGTACAGGGAAAGAATAAAATATCTCATAATCTATTAGCATGTAATTCTTTCCTTTTAAATATTCTGGGGCTGTTTATTTACTATACTGTTTTTTATCATATGAGAAAGCTTCCTGTAAAACCTCCAAAATAAGCACTGCCACATAGAATCAAAGCAGAACACCCATACTATACAAAGTACAGAAGCAGCCTCCCTGTCTGCCAGAAAATCACAAATTCAAAGCAAGACCTTTGTTTTCCATTTATTGTTATGATCCACATCCATACTCAGAATCAGAAGAGAAAAATGTGTATTTCAGTAAGTGAGCAAGAAAGTAGAATGGACAATAATGAAAGGGGTAACAGAGTAGATATAGAAGGATACTTAAAATTTTCTATTTTCTAACCATTTACTATTAGCTAACTTAAGTAAATGTGAACTCGGGTATCTAGCTCTTCTGATACAATGTCTAGAGAAAAGTCCTCCTTGCATCCTTAGGTTTCTGCAATGCTGCTTTAATTTTACAAAAAGGATAAGGTGGTGTAACAGAAAAGTAGTGAGATAATGATAAACTCTCTCAAGTTTCTTAAATACACAAGAGATAAGCAGCTAAGATGCAATGAAAGGACATGAGTGGGAAGTTCGTGACCCATGAAGTTGATACTGCAGGAAGCTTGAATGAAAAGTTGAAAGGCTTTATGGGTAGGCCAGACTAGATAGATAGTGAGGCAATTAGAATCATTCATTGCTGCCAAGGCATCAGGCCAACATGAATTACTACCCAAACTGAATGAAGCAGAATAGAAAATAGAAAAGCCTTTAATGAAAATGTTGGAGAACTCACAAGGGATGGGGAAAGTGCCAAATAACTGGAAGATGGCTAAGTAAACTAAAAGGTCTATTCTCCCATCAATGCATAAGGGATTTACAAGTTTAACTCTCATTGCTGTTAATAGGAATTCTATGTGTGATCCAAGGGTGTATTCATGGAGAAAATGCATCTATTAGTGTCTCGATTGGCCTCTCTTGAGCCAACTCTGGCAAATGCTCCAAATTATGTGGTAGTTTGGTGACAGGGACTAACAGGGGCTAGAATGAAAACCACCAGCTTAGCTTCACCTTGCAATCCTCTGATAGTACAAGATCCCTTATCAGCAAAGAGCAAAATATACTCTATACAATCTTATAATGTCTAATTTGGAAACATTTGGAAATTAACTTCCAGCAAACTAAAGTAAAAGAAGACAAAAGACAGAGATTGCTATCCAATTGAAAAGACTGTCTTTGGAAAATAGAAATACACTTTAAATCCTTTTCTACCTAAAAATAATCCTTTTCCTAATTTAATAATTTAATTTAATAATAACAGCTATCATAGTCTCTAATATGTCCAGATATTGTATCAGATGTTTTACCAAGCTCTCTACTTAATCATTACAACTATCTATGAAATAAATAGTATTATCCCTATTTCACAGATAAAGAAATTGAAACTAAGACATTAAGAAATTTGCTCAGGATCACACAGCTTCAAAGTTGTTAATTCAAATCCAGGTCAGTATAGCTCCAAAGTCCATGATCTTTCCTTGACACCTTACCTACTACTGTAAAATAGCAAACTCCATCCTCCACCAGGTCACTTTGACTTAATGTTATGCACTTTCCAATCCAATGTGCATTTTCAAAAGCACCGAATCTCTTCATAAATTTATGTGTACATACCTACAATGCAGTATAATTATATTTTCTAACAGTATACCTCCCCCAAAAAGAAAAAAAAGTGATATAATAGTTTTGTAAATGGCTAATGTTTTTATCCAAAATGCAAAAAAGGCATTCACTGAGAAAATATTTATTCAATCTGGCCTACACCAGACTCTATACGAAGACAAATAGACACCCTGCTTTCAAGAACAGCCTAGTAAGATGAAAGTCTAGTAAGAAAGTCTGCTCACTAGTAGAAGAAATAGACATAAGCAATTCATTAAAAGTCTCAAGCTACACACAGTGTAGTCCCAGCTACTTGGAAGGTGGGAGGATTGCTTGAGCCCAGGAGTTTGAGACCAGCCTGGGAAACAGGGAGACCCAATCTCTAAAAAAACAAATATTTAAAAACTGTCTACATGATACAGGAAAGGTAACACAAAGCGCTGTAGGGAAACATCACATCATGCCACTTGTGACTCTTGGTTTCTCAATAATATTAGCAATTTTTATTGCTCTACTATCTTTATAAGAAGATATCATTTTATTAAAAGATGTCAACCAAGCTTTACCGAAGGCTCAACAATATTTTATTTATAGGAAGATCTTCCTTCTCCAAATCCCTCTAAAATATTAATATGTGCAGGGCAAGCATCATAATACCCAAATCATTGGTGGAAAAATAGTGGTTCAACAAAATTAAATGACTTACAGAACTCAAAAGTCACTCCCAGTGCCATATTTTATTTCTTTAAAAATTGTCTACAGAAATGTTACTTACTCCAAAGTAATTTAGGCTTTAAAGGCTCCTCAAATAAGCTTAATTTTTTGAGCCGGTTTGAACAAGTTCTGAACAGTAGCCTGAACAATCTTAGTTCAACCAAACAGCAAAACATTTTCTGAAACCATAGGTAGGTGCTGGATATTGCTTTCATTTGAGTTAATTAAAAGTATTTGATCCACTCTGGTGCATCTCAGTGTAAGATCTTTAAAAGAAAATAATAGATTAATCCATGCAAGTTTCAGATAACACCTAATCTAAATGCCAGAGCTTGTGACCAGATGTAATCAAGCTCTGGCTATTATTTATTGACTTACCCAAAAAATGGGGGTTTTTATTTTTTTCAACAATGATATTTGAATAATGGATAAGCTGCCAAGACCAGCATCAATTCCCATTATATAATGTATTGAAATTTTTGCAAACACAAAGTAGGAATAGACTCAGTCAGAATAATTTGTCTTATCCCAAATACCAAATATTAGGAGAACTGACAATGGAGGCTGTTGGAGGTGGGAACAAATAAATCTGACCTCTTGTTTTCTTAATGTCAGCTTCTTGGGGATGATAAACACAAATGAAGCGAATTCCATAGACTGTCGTTACAAACTGCTACACAGCCACTCCTCACTGGGTTACTGGCAACACCATGGCTAACCATAAACTAAGGAGGCACTATGTAATGTGAGCCTAGGATATCAGAAAGGCTTCAGGCCCAAAATATCTTCTTGCTATCCTATCTGCTGATTCCTGAAGTAAGCATTCGCATTTCATCCTTTTAGCTCAGTGGTCCTCAACCCTGGCTAATTATTATAATTATCTGAGGCATTTCTTAAAAACATCAATGCCCTAGCTTCAGTCCCAAAAATTCTTATTTAGCCTGGGCATCTGGTTTTTTGTTTTGTTTTGTTTTGTTTTTGTTTGTTTTGTTTTGTAGCATGATAGGTGATTATAATGAGCAGCCATCGTTAAGAACTACCGGTAAGATATTCAAGCAAATTTGAATAAGTACAAGAGAAAGCAAAAGGATACGTAGTCACTGAAAAAAAGACTAGAGAAGCAGTCAGTACACAAAATAGAGACAGACAGACACAGGAGGCTGGGGCAGTCAAAAGCAAGAATTTCAATTTTGCCTTGGCCAACAATGTAAACCTACAACTTGCTCCTTGGGACAGTATTGGAATGAGAGGCGTAGGGCAGTGCTACTGCCAAAAAAAGTGTAAAAATAAACTATTAAAGATATTTACTAATGCAGAAGTATTTACTCTCTTTTATAGCCTTATTTGAAATCTGAAACCACAAAATAAAACACCGTTCATAAAACATAAACATTTTTAAAATATGGGAGGAAATTTTTCTCAATTTGACATATATATTTCATTGAATCTGTAAAATAAGCCACATAAATAAAAAATAAATTCTTACTATTTCTTTTTTCACATGTCCTATTTGTTTCCCTTTTTGTTGAAATTGCTCCTCTTTTTAAGAAAAAGAAACGCATATTTACATTTTGAAATTAACAATAAATATAAAGCACATAAAATGGCTGGTTGCGATGGCTCACACCTGTAATCCCAAGCACTTGGGAGGCCGGCAGACAGATCCCCTGAGGTCGGGAATTTGAGACTAGCCTGGCCAACATGGTGAAACCCTGTCTCTACTGAAACTACAAAAATTACAGGCATGGTGGTGCACGCTTGTAATCCCAGCTACTCGGGAAGCTGAGGCTGGAAAATCCCAGGAGGGGGAAACTCCATCTCAAACAAACAAACAGAAAAATCATAAAATGCATAAAATATTCAACTTTAGAATGAAAACTGTTGCAAAAAAGCTTGATCTCTAAGCTTAAATACCCGATGATTAGGCCTACCAGCCTACCATATGTTCCACATAAGCATTTTAACTGATCTTGTGTTCAATAAAACATTCAAAACACTATTAAAACTTTTCCTTTCAGCAATCTCTTTCAGAGGTTCTGACCATCGTCATGGGCCAAATAAGGAATTAGATTATTCCACATGAATTTAACAAGATTCGGATTAATTCTTTTAAAATGTGCAATGTTACTGGTAAAAATAACTTTTCTAATTCAAAATTATTTTACCAAGGTATATTTTATTTTTTTGTACAAAGGAAATTGTACAACAAAAATATCACTGAGGCACTGATAATTTTGAGCAAAAGTTGAAAAGTTTCTGTTCATTATTTATTTTTTTAAAAAAAGGTTACATAGCTTAAACTTTTAAAAATTCTTAAATAGTCCAACTTATTGTAAACTATAAGGAACCATGAGAGACCAATAAAGAGGAATCATTGGAAAGATTCACAAACAACATACGTTCCTATTATTCCATTTGGAAGAAACAATAAATACTGTATAACTGAAATAAAAACCTAATTCTTTTTTGAAAAATAAAAAGCAGGTTGGGCACAGTGGCTCACACCTGTAATTCCAGCACTTTGAAGGCCAAGGCAGGTGGATCACCTGAGGTCAGGAGTTTGAAATCAGCTTGGCCAACATGGCAAAACCTGGTCTCTATTAAAAATACAAAAAATAGCCGGGCTTGGTGACAGGCGCCTGTAATCCCAGCTACTGGGGAGGCTGAGGCAGGGAGAATCGCTTGAACCTGGGAGGCAGAGTTTGCAGTGAGCCGAGATCGTGCCATTGCACTCCAGCCTGGGCAACAGAGTGAGACTCAAAAAAAAAAAAAAGAAAGAAAAAGAAAGAAAGAAAAGTAAAACGAAAAGCAAATTATCCATTTGTTTTGTTCATATTTACATCATTAAATAAACTAAGGTTCTAAATAATATTACATTGGTGCAAAAGTAATTGCGGGTTTTTGCAATTGATTTTGCTGTTGCTTTTAATGGCAAAAATCGCAATTGCTTTCGCACAAATGTAAAATATTGCAGATAAGCTTTCTTCTTCAAGTTCTTAGCTTCCATTCGATCCATTATTTTTCTTCATACTTCTTGTAGTAATCACCCTGAAAGAGAAATCAGCTATCATCCCATTGATCTTAATACTACTGCTACTAATAGTCATGACTCTAATACCTGATTGCCAGAGTTCGAATTCTGGCTCAATTATTATTTACTGTGCCCTTAGGCAAATCACTTAACTCTTCTATACTTCAATTTCTTCATCTGCAAAATGGAAATAATAATAGCATTGATTTCATATAATTGTTGTGAGGATTAGTTATATATGTAGAAGAACAGTGTCACGAAGGAAGTATTCACTAAGTATCATTAATATTATCACTATAATACTTTAGGTATTTCAAAAAAAATTTTTTGGTTGCCATGGTGTCTGAGATACTATGTTTGCTCGGTTTTTAAAAAAATCTGAGTAGTTGATTCTTAGATGCTTGGTTTGAATTTCAAATCCATTTTATGACAAACTAAACCCTGTGCATTAGTCTGAGATGAGTTGGATACATGATAAGAGTTTGAACAGAGGCAGATTTTAAATTGTAAAATCAGCTTGTATAATCCCAGCACTTTGGAAGGCTGAGGCGGATGGATCACTTGAGGTCAGGAGTTTGAGACCAACCTGGTCAACATAGTGAAACCCCATCTCTACTAAAAATACAAAAATTAGCCGGGCATGGCAGCACACACCTGTAGTTTCAGCTACTCAGGTAGGAGGCAGAGATTGCAGTGAGCCGAAATCATGCCATTGCACTCCAGCCTGGGTGACCTTGAGCGAGACTGTCTCAACCACAACAACAACAACAAAAAAAATGTAAAATCAAAATGCTGCAGGGATTCTAGGAGGTCAGCCCCATTTTTCTCTTTCAGCCTGAACTTCACCCTTACCATCTCACACCTATACCAAGCAGCTTCATGCTTCCAAGACTAAATGACATGATGTTGAGCTTTTAAATACTTAAGGTTTCATGTCCACCTGACTAAATATTTGAGGCAATAGTATAGTGAAGAGAACATGGTTTCGGGCAAAACAAATCTGGAGTTAAATTCTTGCTTTAACATTTGCTCCTTGTATAAACCATGGGAAAGTTTACATAGCCTAAACTTTCTGTGCCTCAATCTCCTTATCTATAAAATGAAGTTGGTGTTAATCCTGCAAGGTTGTTGTAGAGAGTAGGTTATAAGCTTTATACAGCATCAGGAATAATGTAGTTCAGTACCATACCTGCAGATAAAGATATAAACAGAAAAGATTTCTCAAAATTATACTATATGACCATTTCAACAGTAAGATATTTATTCTATGAGGAAACAAATGATAATAACTACACTGAAAAGTTTCAAATGGCTATTTAGAATACAAAAGTAATTGATGGTATGATTCATTTAAACAAATATTTTTAAGATACCACTGTACTTTGATTTCTAAATCTAAGAGATTAAAATGTGGCTTTGAGTTTTTATTTTTACTTCAATTTAAATACTTTGTAATAAGAGATAAATTTGTGAAGCCAAAATTTGTAATTTGCTTATCAAACCACTTTACTTTAGAAAAGAGAGTAATTAGTATGTAGATGTAGTCCATGATATCCTACAAAGGTTCTTACATCATTACCAGCTAAGAAATAGTACATTAAAACTAAATACGGAAATTATCTGCTTGCTTGTTTTGTGTAAGTCTCTGAGATTTATTCCAGTGAGACCAATAAGCAGAGAGAATGAAAGAAAAAAGGCAGAAGGCCAAAGTGTCATAAATGCTGTTATTCGATAAAAGCTATTCACTTGAGGTTCACTACAACACATTGGAAAAAATGATCATCTCATATTTAGACATAAGTGATAGCAAACCGAATACTCTGTAAAAGATGTGATACTGTTCACAACAACACACAGAACCATATTCACTTTATTATTGCTACCTATGAGGCCTATAGTGTTAGTAGGAAACTTGATTTGATGTACATGATATAATGTTTGGAAGCTGCTCTGATTATTCTACCCTAATTAGCAGGATGTCTGGTAAAAGTCAGCAAACAACAAAATCCCTCAGTTAAGTACAAAAAATCTAAGCCTCAAATCTCCATAATATTTTTAAAACAAACAAACTAGGACATGAATTTCTTTTTCCTGGATTCATCTTTTTCAAAAATTTCCAAGATTCTTCCAGTTGATACATAAGATAGGGTACATATTGTCAAGGATAAGTTGTCAAAGTGAATATGAAATGTGCTTCTCAAAATATCGTTTACACATTTACCAGATGGTAAAATAAACATGTAAATTGTTATCAAGTATACACCAAGTTTGTATTAAAATTTTACACACTGTAGGAAGGATGTAAAAATGATCACATATTGTATTACTTGTTCACTTAATAGTTTATTAGCGTTTCATAAATATTTTCTTTAAGAAAATTACTTAAATGGTCAGAGAATTCATATACTGCTGACCAGAACTAAAGAAGCTATGAGGGCCAGGCGCAGTGGCTCACGACTGTAATCCCATCACTTTGGGAGGTTGAGGTGGGTGGATCACTTGAAGCCAGGAGTTCAAGACCAGCCTGGCCAACATGGCGAAACTCCATCTCTACTAAAAATACAAAGAATTAGCTGGGTGTGGTGGCAGGGGCCTATAATCGCAGCTGCTAGGGAGACTGAGGCAGGAGAATCGCTTGAACCCGGAAGGCTGAGGTTGTAGTGAGCCAAGATCGCGCCACTGCACTCCAGCCTGGGCTACAGAGTAAGACTCTGTCTCATATTAAATAAATAAATAAATAAATAAATAAATAAATAAATAAATAAGAAGCTATGAACTTTAGAAAATGCAGAGTAACCAATTCTCTCATCCATTCATTAGTTGAGGGTAAAAAGAACATTGTAAAAATTCTAATTAAATCCATAAGTAAATATAGTTTACTTAATACCTTTGTAAGATGTGGCATTAAACAAGGACACTAATTTGATGGACATGCACACTTTTATATTGAGGATTATCCAGAACATTCCAAGTTAGAGTCCTCCGCTTATTAACAACTACTACAATAATTTAAAGTCCTAAAGAATGTTGACAAAAAAACAAAAACATTAAAGCTCTGTAAAGTTTAAATTTATAAAACCTTTTCAATTTGATCTCGGTTCATAATTTTTGAAGATCAGTAGGAGCACTTTATGGCATTTTTAGCCTCCTTTTGGATTTAATCACAAGTTTCAATGCACAGAGTTGGCATTAGTGGCTTAGTCTATCTGTCACATTTCATTGCTCTCTGTCTATGTGGCCAGATTTATCTGTAGCATGATCATTTAAAAAGTGGTATTCTTATAACAGAATATTTAAGGCAGAATTCCTGGAATAAAGCTACCTTTAGAATGAATCAATAAGCCAATCACCAAAGCTTAACTTATCTCAGAAACACATGATCATTATTTTTAAAATGAGTTCTTTTTTAGCTTTTCCACCAGAGTTACTATTTTGGCTTAGGAGATCCTGTAAATCAGGAGCACAGCCCAAAGCATCTAGTCCAGCTGTAAAATTCCCTTCAAGTCTCACGTTTTAAAATAAATCCATAAAGAAAGGATCAACAAATCACAATAGAAAAGTTCCTCAAGGGTCACAGAGGTAACTTATTAATATGTTTGCTCAGCTCATGAAAATCAATAAACAAAGTGAAGTTCAAAGACCTGTCTGCTTTCACCAAGAAACCTGGAAGCTAAAACCTTGGGCTTTTAGCTTTTCATATTAAATTTAGGACTTATTATCTTCCTAGAATAGACTATGGATTAATCCATTGAGCAACAGGGGCTTTTTTCTAGTGTCTCCTGAAAAGCAGGGGCATCAGAAGTGCTTAGCAGAGCATTTTTTGTTCCCAATAACCTAGATATTGTTGGAGGCACGTTAGGAGTCACTGGATGAATTGAGCAAGAAAGGCCCAGTGACCAGAAGTCTAGGGACCTCACCTTGCTTCAACATAACAGCTCTACATTTACATGTTTTATATTATGCATATCAATGCATTTTGATAAAGAGTTCTGTTGACCACCATCCTCCCTGGTAAACACAGACAGAAAATTCAAAATCTTTTTTTAATGCTTCTTTATTTTGAATGCGTTATCTCCTTTTGTTTTGTTTTATTTTTGTTTTGTTTAAGACAGGTTCTCTGTCACCCAGGCTGGAGAGCAGTGGCACAATCTGAGCTCACTGCAACCTCAGCCTCCCTGGCTCAAGTGGTCCTCCCACCTCAGCCTCCCAAGTAGCTGGGAATACAGGCGCCCCGCCCAGCTAAGGCTGGTCTCAAACTCTTGGGCTCAAGCAATCCACCAGCCTCAGCTTCCTAAAGTGCTGAGATTACAGGCGTGAGCCACTGCACCTCGCCCTAATGTGTTATCTTAAATATGAATTTAAATAAGTTTGAATTAGAACTGAGTATATGAGAAATGTGTAAGTAATTATGGCAAAAATAATAGACAAAAAATATTTTATTGATGTTGATGGAATTTTGCTGAGAAATTAGAGTCCTGTTTTCTGGGATTCTGCTAAGTACTTTTAGCCTGTTTCCTTCAGTTCATCTGCCAGTTAAGAGAGTTGTAAACTACATGGTGACAGAAAAAAAACGAATGCCTGCAACTGTAAGAAATGGCTTTTTCATTAAAAGCAAAATATGTAACAAATACATATTACAATGAAGTTATCTAAAGCAATGTAAAAGTTTGCTTACAACGTGAAAAGAAAAAAGAGAAGTAGGTGTTAACTACCCTATGATACCTTCTGATTTGCATATGTGGCAACTCTATCAAAACATTTAAATAAATAAACAATTTGTCATTCCTTTTTCTTATATATTGACGGTTTGGTTCAGTAGTGAAAGCGATTTTTATAGTAGTTTCCAATATGCAAAGTGCTGTCAGATATATTATTTAATAGTGAAATAGAATAAATGTTCCTTTTATTAATAAAAAAAGAAATAACATAAAGTTTACCTTCGTATTTTTCAACTTGTTTTAAAATGAAATTAACATGCACTCCTCCCAAATCCTTAAGTCGAATTAACAATCTAGAAAGGTATGTAATATTATTTCTGGGCGTTTTCTCTTATATCATCCCATCCCAAGATTACACATCTCTCAGCATTATATGTTCCCTAGTTAATGAATGTCTTCCTATTTTAGATGCCAGTTTTTAATCTTATCAATGTGATCAAATATAAGTTGCACAATAGTTCACATGGTTCCTTCTACTGGAATTCATAATAAAAGTGAATTAAGTTTAATCAAACTCTTATTTCCATTTGATCAGAGGCCCAATTTGTCTTAACCTAACACTCAAAGTGTTCCATTATATGGCACCCAGCTTTTCTTTTTTTTTTTTTTTTTTTTTTGAGACGGAGTCTCGCTCTGTCGCCCAGGCTAGAGTGCAGTGGCGTAATCCCGGCTGACTGCAATGTCCGCCTCCCGGGTTCACGCCATTCTCTTGCCTCGGCCTCCCGAGTAGCTCTGATTACAGGCGCCCGCCACCACGCCCGGCTAATTTTTTGTATTTTTAATGGAGACGGGGTTTCACCGTGTTTGCCAGGATGGTCTCGATCTCCTGACCTCGTGATCCGCCCGCCTTGGCCTCCCAAAGTGCTGGGATTACAGGCGTGAGCCACCACGCCCGGTGTGGCACCCAGCTTTTCTAGTCTTACCTTCCTTTTATCTCTTCTACTCACTCTGTTTCCCAGGCATGAAAACCTGTTTCTCAAATAGGTCTCTGCTTCCCTACCTCATAGACTTTGTTTATCACCCTTTTTCTGTCCAGAATGCCTTTCCACCCCAGGAAATCTGCAAGTACAACCTCAACAAGTATCACAGCCATAAAAGTTTTCATAATTCTCTCAGCTAGACATAACCACACCCTCCCTTGTGCTTCCAAAGGATTTTTCCTATGCTTCTATTCTAGAACCCACTACTCTCACCACTTTTTATCTTGTAATAGTGTTTTCACAAATTACAGCGAATCCATATTTAATTCATTTTACAATCCCCATGATGCCTTATATAATGCCTCAATCATAGTCAGCAATTAACAGAGGCTTGCTAATCAAAATAATCAAATCCATATAAAAAGTATTTGTTGTATCAGTTTATATGATCAGGTAAAGGATCCCAAATCTTTCTATGAAGGGAAGCTACTTGCATTTCTCAAAGTTGTGAGAGCAAAGGAGGTAGAAAGAGAGAAAGGAAATTAATCTAAACCACAATAACCCTACACAAAAACATGAAATGGGAGTGTAACACTGTCCATTATTGCTCTTCTCTCAACTGGCAAGCCACAGGAAAAAAGAGGAATGGTCAGATATCAGCTTGGAGGTCTATTGAACTAACAGCAGAGAAGTCCTGAGCTTTTGTTCAGGTATTCCTATCTTAGTTCACCTTGGTAAGTACATGTTCACTAGGATTTCTATGAAATGAACTATTGTAATGTTGCTTGAAGTTTGCAAATAAATAAACTAGGACCTTTTTGTTTAATTATAGTTCAAACCAGCAAAAAAGCAAGAATAAATAAAATGTATTAGTCCAAAGATTTCATTTTAGAAATATGTGTATCCTCCTTCTTGCCAAATTGCATTTACTGATACACAGATTTCATTTTTACCATACACTTATCTTTTTGTTGTCTAGTAAAAATAAGAAGTAAAAGTAACCAAAAGCTTCGCAGATGGAGACAAGTGAGAAGTAATGTACACAGATAATTCAGAAACAGGAAATGCCTAAATAATAAAACTTTGACATGTCATTTATAGAAAGTATGTCAATTGAACAAACAAAAGAAGCATAATTATACAAATAAAACTTGGGGATCTCAAAAAATTCTAACACAATCTTATTTTATTCTCTTAAAAGGTTCAATACGGTATGATTAGGAAAATAAAATCTAGTTTCAAAAAATATATTAAATCTAAAACAAGGAATAAACTACAAACTGTGCATTTGTTCTCTAATCCTTTTACCATTTTTCAATCTGGGAACACTTCTAAATTTAGGAGTAAGCTATAATAAGCCACGATCATATGACTGCCTAGTTTCTTGAACATTAATAAATACTTAATTCCAGCTTACGTGAAATATTGCATTTAGAGAGGTGGGTACTATGTAGTATAAAAACTAAGTAGAATCAATAACTTTAACTTTTCTTCTGGTTGGTTCCCTTTTGTTTTTAAATACCAGAACCCAAAGCTTTCTAAAGATTGTATAAGCTGAATTATTTGTACATAACAAAAACTATATGGCGTTTCTAATACTGTAAGCTTAGAAAATCCCAGTATATTTAACCAAGCATTTTCCTTTTACCTTTTTGAATTTTAACCATTTTGAATCTTACAGCTGGTGAATTTTCATATTCTACAATTATGTTTCTCATTGCATTCTATCTTCTAGTTATGGTATAATGTTCCCACATATAAATATCACGTAAAACACAAATGCAATCAATTAATATTCACTTATTCCTAGGGATAATAATAGCAATAATAACTTTTCATACTTTAGTGAATTATGAATCTGAATGAAACAAGAATACAAAGCTTCTATGATATTTCTATTGCAATATACCGAATACAACAACTTCTCAAATATGTAAATTAATTTGTGACTCAGTTTGCTGGGTAATGTTCACATCATGACTCAAATAGATGCAACTACTTAAAAATGAATGGCTTGGGAGGCTGCCATGGACTATGAAGCTATGTGAGTAAGTAAGCTGCTTGTATCTGGCCTATATTGAGAGGAAGAAATTTTTCCATCTGACATATTTAGAGGTAATCCCTCTGTAACAGAATTAAAATATGGTATATGGATGGCATTGCTTATACAGACTTCCCACCATTAGAATTCTGTATTGTTCCATGGATTGGGACCATTCTTGATGCTCTGGCATTTATTCTTTTAAGAATGACATCAGATGTCAAACACACATTACTTACAGACAACCTTCCAATTTCAGTCTATCTAGATAAAGGCTACTTTATGGATGATTGCAGAGTTTCCAGATACAGCAGTAATCATCATGTTTTATCATGATGAACTGGAAGAAGAGTGCAAATGCTTCTTTTATACAGAAAGTGAGAAGACAATGTACTTCAGGTCACTTTTCTCTTATAGTCAAGGAGATAAACTGCCAGTTCTAAAAGGTGACCATGCTACTTCTATCAAACTACCAACATCATTTTTTCACAGAATTAGAAAAAAATATTCTAAAATTCATATGGAACCAAAAAAAGCCCCCAAAGCCAGTGCAATCCTAAGCAAAAAGAATAAAGCCAGAGGCATCAGGCTACCTGACTTCAAACTATACTACAAGGCTACAGTAGCCAAAACAGCAGGGTACTAATACAAAAACAGACACATAAACCAATGGTACAGGTTACAGAACCCAAAAATAAAGCTGCACACCTACAGCCATCTGATATTTGACAAAGTCGACAATAACGAGCAGCGCAGAAAGGACTCCCTGTTCAATAAATGGTGCTGGGATAACTAGCTAGCCATATGCAGAAGATTGAAGCTGGACCCTTTCTTATACCATATACAAAAACCAACTCAATACAGTTTAAAAACTTCAATGTAAGACCTAAAATTACAACAACCCTAGAAGAAAACCTAGGAAATACCATTCTGGACATAGACCTTAGCAAAGAGTTCATGACAACGTCTCCAAAAGCAAATGCAACAAAACCAAAAATACACAAATGGGACCTAATGAAACTAAAGAGCTCCTGCACAGCAAAATAAACTATCAACACAGTAAACAAACAACCTACAGAATGGGTGAAAATATTTGCAAACTATTCATCTGACAAAATTCTAATATCCAAAATCTATAAGAAATTTAAACAAAACTCAACAACAAAAAGCAAACAACCCCATTAAAAAATGAGCAAAGGACATGAACAGACACTTCTCAAAAGAAGACATACAAGTAGCCAACAAGCATATTAAAAAATGCTCAGCATGACAAATTATTAGAGAAATGCAAATCAAAACCACAATGAGATACCATCTCACGCCAGTCAGGACGGCTATCATTAAAAAGTCAGAAAATAACCTGTTGGCAAGGTTACAGAGAAAAACTCATACGCTGCTGGTGGGAATGTAAATTAGTTCAGCCACTGTGGAAATCAATTTGGAGATTTCTCAAGGAACTTAAAACAGAACTACTATTCAACCCAGCAATCCCACTACTGGGTATACAACCAAAGGAATATAAATCGTCTACCAAAAAGACACATGTATTTGTATGTTCATCACAGCACCATTCATATTAGCAAAGACATGGAATCAACCTATATACCCACCAATGGTAGACTGGATAAAGTAAATGCAGTACATACACATCATGAGATTCTATACAGCCATTAAAAAAAATAATGTCCATTGCACAACATGGATGCAGCTGGACGCAATTATCCTAAGCAAATTAATGCAGGAACAGAAAATCAAATATCACATGTTTCCACTAATAACTGGGAAGTAAACATTGAGTACACATGGATAGAAGAAGGGGAACAATAGACACAGGGGCCCACTTGAGGGGAGGGGTTAGAAGGAGGGTGAGTATTGAAAAACTACCTACAGGGTACTATGCCACTATTAATAGCTGTTAAACTTTAAACACACACACACACACACACACACACACACTACTGTTTCATTATAAAAACAAACAAAAAACCTAGAGTGTCTCCCAGACTTTGCATCGCAGACTTTGTAGCACACTGGAATCACTTAAGAATCTTTAAAAAATACAGATACGTGTATTTCAACACAAGATATTCACATCCTGATTTATTTGGGATGGGGTGTGAATCTGGGAATGATAATTTTTAAAACTCCCCTGGTGCTTCTAATGTGAAGCCAATGACCTAGAGGATAGGAGAAGTCACTGCTATCGTCTTCCCTCCACTCAGCTGTGCCTTAGTGTCAGGAAAGGGAAGGAGGCAGTTCATGCAAAGAACCACACCAACAAGTGTGGGCCTGCTTATCTCCAAGACCAGAAGTCACCTTGATTTTCAATAAATCAGTATGTTTGGAGGAAGTGTGTGTGTGTGTGTGTGTGTGCGCGCGCGCATGGTGGGGGCAGGGAGAGAGAGAAAGAGAAGAAAAATATGAAATGCGAAAAAAAGAAACATAAAGATAAGATAAAGTCCTAAATAAAATAAAGCAATCTTAAAGAGAAATGCCTTAATGATTTTAAAAAACAAGCAAAAAATCCCTGCAGATCATCATGGAATATTGTAAAGAACAGTTTCTCCATCTTTACTCCCAATCACACTGTATGCCATACACTCAAGTGTGTTATTACATAAAAAGTGATTCCCATGGTTGCTAACATGTATAGTTTACCATTCTAGAAATGCAATATCAAAATGTGTGTGTAGAGACCTACAAGGCAACAGAACATTCTAGGCCAGTTAAATTAACAGTATCATTATGGCAATGTTTTTCAAACTTCAAGTCTCTATATATTAGAAAATCATGAAATAAATTTACTAGGTCATAACCAGAATTTTCTTTTCAGGGAAATTAAACACAAAAGAAAAAAATATCAGAGTACATCAAATGTGACACAGGGTAAACATTATTTTGTGAAACTTTTGTTTGTGGGCATGTATGTACGTTTATTACTGTGAGTCCCAGTTTAAAAATTTTGAAAGCCACTGCTCTAGAGGTAGTTCTACCCTAGCTCAGAACATTTGAACTCAAACTGCATAGGCAGTCAGAAGTCCACAAAACCCACGGCGTTTAAGTCTGGAAGGTATTTGAAAGATTAATTATAATTTCATTTTACAAATGAGGATAGTGGAAATCATAAAAAAAAAAAAAGCCTCTTACTTGTGCCCGTAGTTTTCTACTGTACCATAGGAATCAAGTTTCTTTGAAATCTGTATTTTCAAAAACTAATTTAATATGGTATCTTACATACTAAATTTCCATGACACCAATTACAAATTTTCAGTTATATAAACACTTTTTTGACATGGCATTTTTACCAACTTCTTACTCAAATGCAAATTATACTATGTGCAAAGTAAGTAATAATAAATTTAAAGACTCTTGATCCTAATGTTAGGAAGTAGATACTTATTTACACAAATATGAGATTATTAAAAGAGCACTTCGGACTCCACAGGAGATCCTCAAAGAGCACGCAGTCATGACAGCACCTAGAGCAGCAAAATGCAAGGAGTGTCAAAAATCCCCTATTTGCTTTTCTTGATTTTATGTTCTTATTCTCCAGACTCATCAGGCTGCTATACACACACACCACACACACTCACACACACAATTTATATTTTGACATATGACCCTAAAGCAAAAAGAATTTGAAATAAAATGTGTGTTAAAGTTTAAACTCAGGAACAGAGTTTCCTAAAGAAGTGGTAATGCAAGTAAAACTGTTTCTCATGATCTGCAAGGCCTGAATCTCTTAGGTTTTGTACCTTATTTTTTTGTGGCTATGTTGAGAAAGGGCTGATAGTGATGTATTTACTTAATAAGATACAGTGCAGATAATTGTAGAAACCCTTCCTATTTAATAGTGGCATGTACACTTCATATTGCAATCTTCTCAAGGGGTTAAATTAATATTAACTAAGAAAACTAAGCTTTTTAAAAAATTCCTCTTCGTCTTTATCATGATAAACTTAGGTGAAGAGTAAAGAGAAAGTGAATTGGTATCAGATGGTTCAAGGAAGGACAATCCAGAATGTCAATTAAAATGCATTAGGCTACAAGAAATAAGAAACCATGGAGTAGGGGAAGGCTGTTAGAAAATGGGTTGAAAAGACTATTAAGAAAAACATTAGCAGATCTTCTTTCCTCCACCTTATTCTTCCATATCACATGTCACATGTCTAGCAAGTTTTCTTAGGAGAGCCATATGAGGACATACCCTGTGAAAAGCAAATGCTATGGAAACCTGTAAAATAAATGAATGAATGAATGAGCGAGCAAAAAGTGAGAACCATGAAAGAAAAGCTGGAAGAAGGAAGGGAAAAGTGAAGGAGTTGCAGAATCTGTGACTCTCAATCACCCAAAGGGCTAATTATGATTTTAAATAGCTAAGAGAATACAGATTAGCCTGTAATAAGGCCATTACATTTCATTAAGAGGACACTGGTGAACTTAGTAAGAAAGATTGTAAGGTCCGTGCAAATGAGAAAGCTGAATTGAAAAGGATCAAAGAAAGTATTGAAATATGGGTCCTAAGTACAACAAAAGAGAGCAGGGATAAATGCAGTGCCTCACATAGCTAAGAATGTTATGTGTAAAGAAGAGAACAGAAATACCAATAAGAGACAAAAATATCAAGTTGTCATTTCACAAATACAAAGAAGAAACAAGATAATGGAGAACTGACTATCAAGAGATGAAGTAATTATAGAAGTTCATAGGAAAAAAGTATAATAATGTGGGGAGGTGAAACAGGAAAACATATTATACCCAATGTTTGTCCCAAAAACATTGCTTTTTTCCCCAATTGCTTTTGGGGAAAATAGAAAAGTTCTGACCTGAAATAAACAAACTGATGAATCAAGCATAGATTTTATAAAGATTCGGGTTCAGGGTGGTAGCGTGAGAAAATAAAAAGAGTAGGTTACAAAAAAAAGTTGTTGGCAAGAGAGTCAACAAGGGCAAAATGAGTGTCAGAGAGAGCAGAGTTGGAGGAGGAAAGAACAAATTTGTTGAGAAGGAAGTTAGTATGTTTCCTTGCCTTTCTCCACAGGAACAAAGCAGAATGAAAGCATAAATTAAAAGAGTGAATCCCAAAGGTGAGTGAACTCTAAGAATTATTAAGAACACAGTCATTTTAACAAATAGCAAATTAAGGCAGAGGTAGAAAAAAAAAAGGTTTTATTTGAACAAAATATATAGCGTTAAATGGTAAGTAAACTGTGAAAGGATAAGTCCTCATTATAGTTTCTATTTTCTCAAAGAAAGGTGCTAAGTAGTAAACGTTGCTATTATTTGGTAAAAATTATCTCTGACATTATAATTTTGCAATTCAAAAACACATTAGGTTATAAAAGTACTAGCCACCTTTTGAAACATATTTAATTAGGAGCAATACTTTGGCCTTCAGTAAATTCTCAATTGAGCAAGCCATTCAAAATAATAGAAAACTATATGACAACTGAAAAGTTCTCGTAAAATGTCCGTATTGATTGTTATGGCCTAACCTGAATCTGCATAACATGCATGTGTATTTTATTCATTAAGGTCAAGGATGTTGAACTAAAAAAACATATGTGACAGCTTAATATTGTCAATACAAAGATTAAACTAATTTAAGTAGTTGTAACTCCACAAAATAGCCTATAATTTGACTACATTACAAAGGGGTAAAGTGATTTTGCAAATTCATATTTTAGATAAAAAGAAAGTATTATCTCCTAGTGCACAGGGAGAAAATAACAACATTCTGGAGTTCTACAAAGAATAACCTTTTGTTGATAAAAGATGGCAAATGTTTGAACGTTCACGGGTGTGCATATCACAACTCAAAGAGGATATTTAAAACACATGCATGATTCAAACACACATATGTATCTGAAGTACTAATGTCTTCTATTAGCCTTCAAAGGCAGACTTACGTGTGCCCACAAATGGCAACCCAGCAGGCAGTGACATCAGTCCTAGAAATGATGTGGCCTGTATAGTGTGCAGTGAAATGCAGTGCTCTACTTGTTTGCAATGGTTTTATTTTTCGACTAGTTTTTATCACACTTGGCATGAACAAGGGAACATGTGCTTTGCTAAATTTGAACTTTTAAGATGAAACTGAATTAACTGAGAACCAAAAAATTGCTTCTGAATTTTCCTAAGATTGAAAAATGCCTTCCCTCTCATACTAGGAATGGCAAAATAAATGACAAATACATCTTGAAAGTTTAAATGTGAGCTAGGAAGACCCTGTGGTTTGAGAACAACATTGTTGGCTTTTTTCTTTTTTTAGACACCTGAAATAAGATAAGACTGTATTGTAAAGGCCTTTTCCCACACAGTACCCTTTTGCTAACATGAAGACATGTATGAAATCTAAACCTAAAGAAACCTAATATAAGCACCTAACCTAATATAAGCACGATTTGCTTTCTTTGTCAACCAGAAAGTTTAATTAATTTGCCATTTCTTAAAACTTAGTAACCATCAAAATATAGAGTCAACTCTTGCTCCAAAATTTAATGTTATATTCTTTCTTTTTTCTACTAGTGTTGGAACAAAATAACTATATTGACTAAAACAACCAGACACATATCCCTAGAGACACCCTCCCCTCCTAAATTCCCTCTTCCTTCTCATAAAAGGCATGCCAGGGTACCCAAGTACAAATACTTTGTATATAAAATGAGTGCCCTGTCATGCTGATTATTTTTAAGGATTTGAATTCAAAATAATTTTAATACACAATTCAAGTTCTAAATTGCAGGATATGTTTATAAGGAATCTAGTGATAAGTAATAGGTCAAACAACCTGTAAGAATCAGCTTATAGTACAAGCCTCATTGCATTAATAATGTCACAGTTAGTATGTTTATTAAATTAAATATTACCAGCAAGGGTCTTCTAAACGCCATGTTCCTAATACTAGATTACATATTTATTTCAGAGTTAGCATAGTAAGAGGGGGAGCTATCACTAGAAGGTCTATTAAGCCATGTGTTTTTTTTTCATTGCTTTAATAGAACTATTCAAATCAAATTTTTCACACCATGCCTTGAACACCACTGCAAACCATACTGTGGGTGTAAAATACACGCAAGGAAGATATAATCAGCTCAGATGAGACCAGTGACTTGTACACCATCAAGTTTACTTTATTGTGAAAGCAATGGGGTTTTCTTTCAAGTGAATATATTTTTTAATGTGTGTGGCAACCTAACATACAAACTGAGGACGGGAACCAGGAAAACACACAAATCTCAGAGCAACTGAATTAAACCAAATATAACGCAATGCGTAAAATTTTGCCTCGCCTTCTCTGAGAGACTCTTATTTTGTTCTGGTAAAAGAAAACCCGACTGTCCAAAAGTTAATCTTGTTGCACTCAGACTATAACTTCAATAAATCACATACATTCAACTTCCTTAAAAAGTATCAGTTACTTTTTAAAAAACTGATTTTACTGATATTAGGCTAAAATATTACTCTTTTAAACATCAAAATTAGCCAAGCAATCACCAACATACCAGGGTCAATTAAATATGTTTAAAATTGATCACTACCTTTAAAGTTGCTGACTACTTCATAAGTACATTTGTCTAAAAATAATAATTGTTGCTGTTTCTTTCACGGGAGTCTACATAGGTTTGTTTTCATACAAGAGCATGGGTTCTACGTTTTTTCCCTCGTCTCATGGCCAAAATGCCTATATGACAAAGTAACTCAAATACACACACAAAAGGTGCTGCACCAGATAGGACAGGCTGAACATCTTATAAAAATCACTCATGAACACATATGTTGTCCAAATACCTATGAAGCATTTTAAACTCTGGGAATAGAAACGGTCTCTGTTCAACGAAGCTTTTGTTCCAAACCTGCATCTTAAGCAGAAAGCAGAGCATCCTTTAAAGCTTCAGTGCTAAAAATACAAATACTCAATATCACCCCCAAAAAAGGTGGGTCACAAAGAGTTGTAGCAGTGATATTTATATGAAAATGTTAACTGCAGGGGATAAGAGGTTCAGAAAGTTATCTATAGACCCTAAATTGCTACAATTTAAAAGCTCCAGTGATGTATGTCGGTCCTAAAAAGATAGAAACAACCTGATTTTTGAAACAAACTGTTAAGTAAGTTTCTGGTAGTCCGAAACAGAAGTCCACGCCCTAAATCCTATTCGGCTGCCAGGCCTGGCTCTGAAAGAGCAGCGGACAGAGGCTGCGCGCTTAGGCCAGGGCCCAGGCCGCGGCCCTTCTCAACCGATGCTGCGGTCGGGGGTACTCAGAGAACTGCCTGGACCCCGGCTGAGACCCGCGGCCTGAGTTGGGCCTGGATTTCCTTCCAATCGCTCCCCACAGCCTGCTTCTCGGCCTGGACCTCTGACCTGGATCTCTGACTGGGACAGCCCCGGGCGCCGCTGCCCGCCCGACGGCAAAGCAGGAAAGCCCCGGCCCAGGCCTCAGGAGCCACCCCGCACCCTGGCGAGCTCCCTGGACCCCCGTCCCCGCTGCTCTGGGCTCGGGTGCACCAGGGCCAAGCTGCAACCTCGCCTGTGGGGGCAAGACCAGCCTGCCTCCCGCCGCCGCAGCGCGCTTTGTTCCCGCCTCTGTCTACCCGGACGGGCGGCGTCCAACCAGAAGGTTGAGAACCCAGGCCGCAGCATCTCCTAGCCCGAGCAGCACCCGCCGCCGGGACGCTCAGCCCCGAAGGACATTGAAAATTAGTTAAGATGGCGCGGATTGCGAGTGGCGGGAAGGCACGAGCCAGAATACAGTGCTAGCCGCAAGCTAGTCTTCTTTCTTCCTCTTTTTGAAAATACACTGTTAAAAACTGAGGAAATCTGGGTTTACGGAAAGGAATCGTCGTTCCTCTCAGGCTGTCTCAGGAGAGAAAAGTCAACTCTAACAGGGGACGCGAACTTTGATTCCCAAAGGGCCTCCCAAATCTAGACTTTGATTTCCTTGGAACAGCAGCAGCCTCTCAGACGCACTGACAGTGCCATTTCACCAGACACCCAAGACTTTTTGGAAGCGAGGAGAAATGATCATGTTTTAAAGGGACAAGAAATCACAATGCCTCCGAGAGGAGCGCGAAGCTGCAAATTTACCTCACGCTGACTCAGTCCACACAGCAGATGGTGGCGGAGCTGCAAGGGAAACGACCTCCCCAATTTTTTAAAAATACTTCCTAATATCAACCAAAGCGCGTCTTTCAGAACAAGGCACTACGTTCCTGTGAAATCTATCCTCGGCTCCTAAGAGCTTCGTTTACGCACATGACACCGACTCTTTTGCTCACGGTGACTGTCCCGAGGGCGGCGGGCAGGGCCGGGCAGCGCCGGGTTTCCGGGATCCTGGGCTCCC
Organism: Rhinopithecus roxellana; assembly: GCF_007565055.1. NCBI lineage: Eukaryota > Metazoa > Chordata > Mammalia > Primates > Cercopithecidae > Rhinopithecus > Rhinopithecus roxellana. The sequence continues at coordinate 103,333,582 of NC_044562.1, forward strand.
GCGCTCCGGCGCTCCTGCCACCCGGCCTGGGCGGAGAGCAGAGGGCGGCCCCCGCGGCCCCGCGGCCTCGAGCCCCGGCACCCCCCTGGCTCCCCGGCCCTGCGCCCCACCGACCGCACGTGCTCCTCCTCCTCGGCAGGAGTGGGCGGCGGGGTCGGAGGAGCGCAGCCGGGGTGCGGTGGGTGATGACACGAATGCACTGCTCCACTTCAGTCGCCACACATGCACCGTGTCTTGTACTTTTGTCCTCTTACTTAGTTCTTAGATGTGAGGAGGGAAAAGAAACACAAAGGAAATTCAGTCCTCGCTTTTCTATGTGGCAGACAAAACTCCACGGAACGCCGTCTAGTGGTGGAATTGTCCAGGGAAGGCAAGTTAGTTTTATCCTCCCACGAATTTTCATTTTAATTAGAAATTTGAGGCCTCTACATCCGTCAAACTGCAGAGAGGACACAGAACAATGTCTAGGTAAAGGTAAATTTAGTCCTGTAACCTGAGGCTGGCCCAGACTAAGAAGAATGGCTAACCATTTTCCGCCTCTTGCCTGGATCACCTTTCTTTGGAGACAAAAGTACAAAAGTCTCTTCTCCACGAGGTAAACAGTTCTGCGGGCTCCACTAAGATGCAGCGCCCTCCAGGTTGGAATTTCACATTTCTGCATTTGTTCCCCAGGTGTGGATCTGGCCTGGATAGGACTGGCATAAGATTCCACTACAGAAGGGACAGAGCAGTGCCCCTACCCCCACCCCAGATACCTCCCAGAAGCAGTTCTAAGCTCAGTGCTTAAAAAACGGCCCTTTTGCGAGTTTGTTCTACGGGTCTTTCGCCTCCCTACCCCTGCCCAATCTTCGGAAACCATCCACTCGAGAAACGTAGGCTGTTCTGTGTCTGCGTTTACAGATTCGCCACTCACCTCCAAGGCCTCGTATGTACAACCAGAATTTACTAAATCTGCGGTCAACATCCTATTTTGACATGCATTTAAATTACACCCTACTTTCAGCCAACGCCTCCCGCCTTACTCTGTGAAATTTAAAGAAATTCTTAACTCCTTATTTAAAGAACCTCCTTTTCCTGTTCGCATTACTTCCAACTTCAGAGAGAATCAGATAAATATGATGAGAAAAGTGCATATGTTTTCCTGAAAAAAGAAAATGAGCACAGAAAAGTGAAATTTGGCTCATAGGTAGCCAAATAATTATAAATAAGAAGAAAAAAGTAGTTCCTGGAAGCACTATAAAACAAATTTAAGGGGGGAATGGGAGGTGGCTTCCATTAAACAGGCTGCCCATATTGGAGTGGGGACGGGCTAGTCTTCCTTAACCCTTAAATATCATCGCCTATAATAATTAAATTATTTTCAAACTGTAAACTGCTTTCAAACACCATAGTTAGTGTTTTTACCAGGTTTATTTTACTTGTTATACACAGACGATACAAACGAGCAAAAAACAAAACGTTTCTCAATGGAGTGTGTTCTTGTATAAATTATTCAGTTCACAGACAAAACGAAACAAATATAAAAATCACAACATTAGATTTACAGAAGAGCCAAAATATACACACGTTTAGACCCTGAATTCCTATTAGGAAAAAATCCCCCCATGGACTGGAATCTAGATTGAATATTGTGTATGATGCATATTTCACATTAATTTTTAAATACAAAAAAGTATAGGTTTGCTACACAACATTAGAAATCCTACTAATCTATTTCCAGGGGGATTAATGCTCCTTATCAAATATAACAAGACTTAGGGGAAGATCAGTCTTACTTGCATTAATGCTAGTGTTCTCCCAAGGAAGTCAAATTTCAGCTGTTTCTAGGTGTTGGGGAAGTCATTTTCAAAACTAAAATGCAGTAAAATATACAACTCACACAATTCATCTTCACTAGACTACACTATAGTTACCAACAATTCAGTCATCTATATCATTAATAGAGTATTCATTACAAAGATTTACAGCATATAAAGGTGGAGGGGGTACTGAAAGATATTCAGAAACAGTTTGTCAGCATATTTGGCACCTGCACAGACCAGTAATGGATTTGGCACTTTGGGGAAAAACAAATAAGGCAAAATAATATTGCTGATGTCGAGCTATTCTATTTAGAAGGAAGGGGGGGGGAACATACAACTCCAGTTGACTTTGCTTTGCAGGCATCATGCCACTTAATCGACTTGGCTATGAACAGACACCTATCCTTTAAAGGTGTTTGGGTGGATTCTCCTTAGCTATTTGTGTGCATTAGGGCACATAGTAATTATTTCATGCAACGGATTGAGGAGAAGTGGGAAACCCATCACTATCGAGTATTTCATGTTTCTAGAGCCTCTTAGAATATTATCTCACAAGAAAATTAAAAGAGAGAGAGAAGAGAAAGTATGAGAGAGGAGAGAAAGAAAAGCAAAGAAAGAAAAGGAAATAAAGGTTAAGCATGAACTGGTTTTGTGCCTTGACGAGAATAAAAACTAGCCATTCGTTACAATAAATTAACACTATGTACAATCATTTCACAGGCTTTGTTCCACTAAAATTATTAACATCCCTACCATCCATCCATCCATCCATCCACTCGGGGATAAGAAAGGACGCGCTGGGTGGGTCCAGGTTCTAGAGTCAACATCCTATGGTTAATGTGGAGGCCGAGACTTGGCGGGTCGGAATCGCTGCTGCCTGACAGGACTGCCCAGGTCTCCTAAAGGTGAAGAGTTTCATTACAAGAAAGAGAAGTAGGAGGTAAGAGAAAGACGAGGGGGAAGAGGATTGTAGAAGGATAACTCCACAGAAGGAGACTAAGTAGGAAAACCAAAAGGTTTACAGCAAAGTTGAAGGTCGGTGCGCTAATTGCAGAGACTGCTGTGCAAAAAAAGGTTAAAATCACGCTCGGAGACCTGCACTTATTCGCTGCAGACGGCCATCGAGGGTCAAATAAAATGAGGGGGTGCGCAAGGAGGAGTGTGGGGTGGCGGAGCTGGGGAAGAGCTGTGAGGGTCTGGCTGGGGGTCCGGGCCGCGGCGGGGCCGGGGCAGGCAGGGGCGGCCTAGCTGTGCGAGTAGAAGCCATAGTAGCCGCTAATGTCCTTGGCGCAGTTCTTCTCGCAGTCCCGCTGGGCCAGCACCTCGCTCTTGAGCGGAGACGAGCTCTCGGACACGGGCGTGTCGGCCGGCGAGATCCGCCTCCGCTTGGCCTGCTCGTAAATCCCCGAGTCGCTCGAGTCGATGGACTTGATCGAGGAGGGCGTCTCGATCCAGCTGGAATCGGACAGGTCCTTGGGCTTGGCGTCCTCGGCGGCGCCGGGCGGCAGCGGCGAGCGCTCGGCGGCCAGGCCCTCGGCCTCCTCGCCCAGGTAGGGGTTGGCGCCGGCCATGCGCGCGGCGGCCGCAGCGCTGTTGGGCCAGCAGGGCAGCACGGAGCCCGACTTGGTGCCGCAGTACTGCGGGGGGCTGCGGGCGCCCCAGCCCGACGGGTCGGCGTAGTAGCCAAGCGGGCGGCCAGTGCAGCCTGCAGCCTGCAATGGCAGCGCCTTCACGCCTGCCGCCGCGTAGGAGAGCAGCGTGGCCGCGTTGCCCGCGAAGTCCGTGGCCGTGTCGTAGGCCGAGGCCGCGAAGTCCAGCCGGTTGTTGGCCGGCGTCACAAACCAGCGCTGCGGCGAGGGCGCGCCCGGGTCCTCGGCCTGCTGCGGCGACAGCAGCCCGTTGGTGTGTGGCACGCTGCGGTCCGTACCCGGCCCGGGGCCCGCGCCCGCGCCCGGGTGGAAGCGGGCCTTGGCGTAGTTGCTCACGAACTGGTCCTGCAGGAAAGAGCCGGCCATGGCGTAGCGGGCCCCGGGCACGATCTGCGAGCGCGGCGAGTCGTTGGGCGAGGGGGTCAGGCGGTCCATGTCACAGCCGGTGTAGATCCTGCGGGGTAGGGAGAGAGAGAGAGAGAGAGCCGAGGGGTGGCGCGGAGGTCCCTTGGGGTGGGGGTGGGGGCAGAAGGGAAGGCCACCTCCACTTTTCGCCCACCCCCACACCCTCCATCTACAAACTTGCAGTCCAGAATTTCCTGGAGAATACAAGAGGCCGCAGACCTCTATCATTCCCAAAATAAATCATGGTATTATGAAGGAGCCAATATGCCTATGCAGGGACCTGAGCAAGATGCAGACCATCAAGGGAACGACTTCCCTCTTCTCTTCCTCTCTCTGGTCAAGTATACTGGGGTACTGAGAGAGGGGCACAAGCAAGGGCTTTCATCCCACTTCTCCAACATTTGTGTGCACATTGAGGCAGACTGACCTAGGGACTAAGATGCTCTTTGCCCATTGGGCCTTTCCTCTGCGGTCAGAGTTTCTGGGTGAAATTTCTAAGCAAGGTACTCACTCCTCCACCCTTTTAAGACCTATGTCCATTTGATTGTTCAGGTCATTTCTCTCCTTTTTCTAGATTGTTTCAGAAACCACTAGGGAAAAGCCGCGCACGCAGAATCATCAAAGACTGATCTTCACCCTTGTTCTAGAACCCGAGGTTTGGTGCTGGAAGCCTCCAAGGTACTTAGTGTCTATTGTTTCCCCTGTGTGAAACTTTCACTCCCACCTCTACTAATACAAACAAGAATTACTACTCAGAAACAGTAGTCATCAATCAGAAATATTCTCTTAAAAGAAAAGGTGTTCTTTACTCTGACCTGCTTTTCCTAGCTTTTGGTGCATTACGGCAGAAACTTCGGGGCAAACCTACGGTGCAAACCTACTGTGCACTTAGCAGCCTACTCCGTGCAGTGGACCACTAATAATAGCTAACCTTTGCGGAGCTTGACTATATGCCAGGCACTGCCAGCTAGGTAACTTTTATTATCCCACTTTACCGATGAGGAAATTGAGGCAAAAGGACGTTAAATAACTTGCCCAACCAAGGACAGTGATTGTGTTGTTGGGAATTACCTTAGATAAAATAATCAAAGATTAACTTTAGGCCCTGGGCCTAGAAAATCCCATTAGAATTGAGAGGAAAGCAAGGGTTGGATGAAGATTGGTAGAAGTGTTTTCTCATACACATGCACACATGCCTCCCTTTTTATTTAGCTCACACATAAATGTTTTAATCTTTAGTCAACAGACTGTTTTGAAGGAGAACCTCAGTCTTGTCAGACCTTAATCCTTCAGGGAGGAGATTCCCTGGTGAGTGGCCAAGCAAGCTCCTAGTACCCCATGAACCCTTATACTTCTCCCTCTTTCTCCAAAATTGAGCCATGCCCAAGTAACCAACATAAAAGGGGAAAGGAAGAGTGTCATAAACCACTCAACTCTTCCCTATCCCCTAAAGATATCAGGTGTTTTTTTTTTTTTTTTTTTTTTTTTTTTTTTTTTTTTTTTGTAGAAGTAAAGAAGTTTTTACGAAAAATTTAAATTCATTTAACATCAAAGAGGAGTGGCTTTTCCAACAGAAGGCAGCCAGAGGAGGAGGGGCATGTGAGAGTTTTGCTGTGGCTGCTCAGGTCCATTCTGTTTAGTGCACAAAATTTCCCTCCTGAAATTGAATTCCAGTTTCAAATAAGAGAAGTAGAGGGAGGCAGGAAGGGAACATAACTAGCAAGGTGCAACTATCTTCTCTGTTTATCACCACAATATTTTAAAAAGAAAAAAACAGTCTGCAAAAGATACAGTTTAGATGCCCATCCAGGTCCCACCCACTTGGGATTGCTGAATTGATTTGTGCAAAATAAAATGCTTTTGAACAGATGTTCACAACAGAATTAAAATCTCAAAATCTACAGGACTCTCCTCCAACATCTCTAGTCTCTTGGGCCACACACTTTCCACTGTGCTGGGCACACCTTTTTAGATTGTGAGGAATAGAGTAGCCAAGTTTTTATTCTGGGGAATCATATTGATGAGACTTGCTTCCTTTGGAGTACTTTTGAAGAATATATATAGTGGTTATAGGCAGTAATATCAATGACTCTCTTTTAAATTATTAGAAAATATCAGGAGGGATAGTTGGTATCTGCTTGGAGATGGAATAGAGGTAGTCACTTGTCCCTTTCTTCACACACTTAATCTATGCTAGTCAAAGGCAGCTTCAACTTTTTAGCTCTCACTCCGGCGCTCAATGTAAGCCATGAAATTAAGATGTATGTACCCTTTCCTTTTATGGTCAGAAAACATGGGGGAACCCCACAATCCAGATTTAGATTTCTAACACTATCTGAACTCTTAGGCACTATGGACCCTGAGTGAGAATTGCAGAACAAGCCCAGAAAGCATTCAGTTTACACCTACTGTTGCCCCCAAAGAACAGCCTTTTGATAGAAAAGAGGGAGGTAAGGGAGGCCTAAAGAAAAGGGCACCAGCATGTTTAATTAAAACACACCTAGATACAAAAGGAAGAGGAAAATATTTTTCTTTTGAAGTTTATCAATAATACACAGCAACACCGTCTGAATCTTTCCAAAAGCCTAAAATGACCGTAACAGCGGTTCTGCTCACGAACTCGCCTGTGATGGGTGCACATTTGTATTCAGTCCATGGTAAACTTGCACAGGAAATGCTATTACACAAAACTTGGAAATAGGTAAATAAAAGTCACATATGCTAAGGAGACTGGTAACAACTGCCAGAGGAGCCACATGCACTTTTAGGCAGAATCGCCCGTTTCAGACATAGACAATCTGAGCTGAGCATCTGCAGCGCCACATACAGTACTCGCATCCGGGAACCAGGGCAGCCTCCCCAGCCAGCCAGCCAGCTCCAGAGGCCCGCCAACAACTTTGTAATCCACAGGAAAGCTAAAATTAGGTGGAGGAAACCTCTGACCAAAAACCACACAAGTACCAAGCCACAAGGTCACCAGAGAGAAGGGGAGCCAACAACAACAACGACCAAAAAAAAAAAAAAAAAAAAAAAAAAGAAGAAGGAGGAGAAGAAAGGGAAACCCTCTAAAACAACCTTGTCTTCACACATTCCAGCTTTCAAAATCCTTGTACATAATAATCCACCTTTGACCTAAAGCCCAATTCCACAATTATTTGAAAAGGAAGATACAAAATTACTTACGTGTCATAATTATCCCGAAATCCTTTTGCAAAGGGGTTGTGATCTATTTTCAGTTGTGTAATCTGGCAAAGAACAAAATGAATGTTATCTCACCTTTTTTACATGAAGACTGGGTGTTTGAGAATATATCATCTGCCACTTTTACAGGGGCTTAAGGCCTACAACTTATTAAATAGCAAGGTTTTCCTAACTGAAAAATTTGAGGGATTGAGTGGAAAGGAAGTATCATGAAAGTTATGAGGAACATGTTTAAATTAACGATACCTATAACTAAAGGACTGCTTTCAGTTAGCTACCCTGTTTTTTTCTAAATTGGTTCAAAATCACATTTTTAAAATGCTTGTTACACACAGTGTACTTATTCAGACAAAAATCTTTAAGGAGAACTTGAATTCATCACTAAATGTTGACTATTTTAAGTATTTTATATTTTAAAACGTTTGTCGCTTCTGACTCACAACCTGAGAAACCACAAGTTGCATCTTAAAATCAGGTTGGATTAAAAAGCATGTTTTAATTTCTGATATTATCATTTAAGTAAAAAAAAAAAAAAAAAAAAAAAAAGACAAACACAAAAACCCCTATCACTCCTAGTAGTCAAATCAGCCACTAAAATCAGTTTTTGCAAACTTGCAAAATCGGAAGAGGTTCCAGTGCTAGAAAGCTCAATCCATAGCCCTTAGTAATTTGATTTATTGTAGTTTTCACATATATGAATGTGTATGTTCTTTTGATCTCCCAGAACAGTGATGTTTGTTCATTTCAGCCATCAGTTCTGAGATGGAAAAAAAAGAGAGAGAGAGAGAAATTTTTTTTTAGATGCCAAAGCTTGCCAAGAATAAAATGCACGGGGAAATCTGCTTGTTTTCTAAGGGAAAGAGAGACTTAAAAAAAATAAAAAAGTAGATTTTAATCTGTTCTAGTTCGAATCCCAAATTAAAACTCCCAAAAGAAGAGTCTTTAGAAATCCTGGCCACCTCAAAGGTGGCCTGGGTAACCCGCGACGAAAACAAATAGAAAGCATTTTCCCACCGGCTTGGTGTTTAGGAAAGGTGCCGTGGGCAGGCCCCTAGCCCTAGGCCTTAAAACGCACAGCGGAGCCAGCTGTTGCTGATGTTAGCGCTGCTAGTACCCTAGACCTGCATGGCGGGAGGATGTGAGAGGGTGGGAGAGAGGTCTGTGCCGCCCGCCTCGCGCCCAGCCCCTAGGTCTCCTTACATCCGTGTTCTGGTAGGCGGTGACGGCAATGAACTGAGTCTCAGGGAAAGTGAATGTCTGCACGCGGCCGGGCTGGCTGGTGTCCTCCGTGCCGTCCTCGTTCACTTCCACCACATGCAGGCGGGGCTGGTACTTGTGCAAGGACTGTAAAACCACCATCTGTCCGGCGGAAAGAAAGGGGAGCGCCGGGTGGCGTGTTAACGCGGTCGCTGTGCGCGTGGCTGTGTGCGCCCGGCTGCGCGCCCGGACTGGCGGAGGCAGCCTGCAGCCAGCCTCCCAGGCTAACTGACCGCGAGACTCGCCTGGCTGGCGGCTGACTGGCTGGGGCAGACCGGCCTTCGCACCTCTGGGAGCGAAGATAAGCCGGGGCACCGGAGAAAAGGGGGAAGCCGACCGCCCGATCCTCAGGGCCCTTCTCCTAGTCCTCCTGTAAGGAGGAACAAAGATTTCCACAACCTGCAGATCTTGTGGGGTTTCTTCTCAAAATCAATCAGTATTAGTACTTGGGAAGGTCGGGCACTCCAAAATTGGGCCGACGAGGGTGTTGTCAATGAGAACAACTTCATAAATTTAACATAAATTTGGAGGGTGGAAATACAATTTTTAAGTCTTTTTAATGAAGCAAAGAAACGTGTATCCAGTTCCATATACTGCTTTGCACTGACGAACTGGATGTCAGGGAGAAAGGGGTGAGAGAGAACACGAGCGCTTGAGCCACTGACCTGCCCATTGTTATTTGAAGCTCCTTTGTTGTTCGTAAGTTTTAATTTTCCAAAAGAGATTTCTTGGCGCATCCAGTGAGCCCCAGTGTTGGGGGAATCCGGATGCATATAGACCCGATTTCCTAGAGAAATAAATACGTTGTTTACATATGCCCCTGGCACTGCCCAGTCCCAGCTCCTCACCACGTAGGACACACACACACACACACACACACACACACACACACACACACACCTTACTCTACCGTGAAGCCCATTAGCTGGGGCCTTTTTAGGCCGTTCTTTCTTCCTATTAACTGGGGGTGATTAAAATAGCTTTTGCATAATCCTCCCCCTTCTCGCAGCTCAGTCTGTCCCCCTGTCCCCCTCGTTTCCTTTTAGAAGTCATTGGCCGATCGTTTTAAAAGTCGCTCGAGCCAGTCCACAAAGGCTTTAATTAATCATTCTCACCTAAATAAGTGTCAAGAAAATGTGTTAATTGGAAGGACTTGCCTTGCACATTGGTGTCCGCTTTGCCGCAAGGAACCCATTTGCCTCCTTGAAACCTCCAGTGATTGGGATCCGCCAAAATCACATCCACAAAAATATTGTAATGAGCCGTGGGATCGAGACCAGAAATGTTAAAACTTAAAAAAGGAAACATGCGCCTATTTAAATTAAGGGGTGGGGGGAGAAAACAAGGAAAAAAGAAACATAAATGTTAAAGATTAAATGCAAGAAGCGGGGCGCCAGATAGCAAAGCAAAACTTGTTCTTGCAGCAAATAGGGACGAATATTTGATGGGTTAGAAAAAGGGTGGTGGGAGAAGAAAAGAAGTGCAACCCAAATCAGGGAGAGCGGCGGGTGAGCTGGAGTGGGAAGGCGGCAGGTATCACTGCCCAGGTGGAGAGAGAGGCTGGCGACCTGCGTCTCCACCTGTCCGTGCAGGCCAGTGTTGATGCGTCCCTCCCATCGCCCAGCCGCTGGCCGGGGCTCTTCCTTTTTCTTGCCTTCCTCTGGCCACTGACTGGCTCTCCAACCACGTACCTAGAACGGGGTCCCCCCCCCCAACCAACATCACCGTGGCGGTTATCCCTTCCACTTTCCCCCTTTCCAAAACCAGCCAACTCTAGGTCGCCTTCCACTCCGCTCCCGACCCCAAATCGTCGCTGCCGCGGCAGTCACAACCTAGGTGCACTTGTCCCCGGCTGCGCCTGGAGCAGCGGCAGCCAAAAATGTAGTATTACCTTCCCTGTTTGGTGATGATCATCTCCGTTTGGTGCCGGTGAAATTTCAGCCAAAGAGGCCTGTTGCACAGGTACACCTGTGCTTTGCCGGGCACCAGCCCCGGCTGGGTGGAGGAGAACTGGTAGAACGGAGCTCCTTGGTAGGAGTGGCCGTATTGCTGTGGGTAGGGGTAGCCGGCCGTGGGGTATCCCTGCGGCGAGGAGTTGGACAGGAGGCTGTTGTAGGCTCCGTTGGTGATGACCGGGTGGTGGGCCATGTAGCGGCTGGGGCTGCCGATGGAGAAGGCGGGGTGCGCCGGTCCGTGCTGGCCGGGGTACGGGAACATGGCACTGGGAGCAGTGGCCGCAGACTGTGGCTGGCTGGACTGAGAGAGGAGGTAGCGATCTGCAGCAGAGCCATCGAAACTGTGACGAAGCTCAGAGACCCCGTCCAAGACAGGAGAGAGTTTACTTCTCTGGACGTCCCCTGGTGAGTCCTTGGAGTCAGGAAAATTGTCTGTATCTGACTGATTCGTCATCCCCCTGGTAATTTTTTTCAAAGGTGAACTTCTCTCCAGGTTGTCAGTGGTCGAGATAATGGGATGATCGTGCAAGACAAGCTCGGATCCGCCTGAATGTGGGTAGCTGCTGCTCACATTGAGAAATTTCTTGGAGAGCATGATAGAAGGAGAAAGGCAGTGCTCCAGCTGCATAGCTCTAGAACCTGAACACTCGCCCTCCCGTCCCTGGTTTTTAAAGTCCTATTTATCATAAACTAGAAATCCACAGACCCCCTCACTAGACAGAAAGCACTTCAACCAGCAAATGCTTCTCAAAGGTTTGATTTACTTTTTTTTTCCCTGGGAGAAGAGATTGGCCAATTGACACTATGCAGCAATCAGAAAAGGCTCACTTTTGATCTTGCTGCTTGTGCAGCCGATGAAACGGCTCCTGCCATTGGTTAACTGCTGACAGTAATTTAATTAGATAGACATTAATTAGGATAATCACCTGGCTCCTGGTAGCGACGATCATGGCAAATTGAAGGGGATGATTTTATTGTTGGCTTGGGGGGTGGGGAATGTGTGTTGGTTTACGTGAGCACTGTTGTGTCACCTTTAAGCTTTGTGACCACTGCTTTAGGAAGATTCAAAGATGTGCAATTTACTAAACATTTCCTACCTTCCCCCCCTTCCCCCATGTAGAGCGGAGGGGCGGAGGAGGGAATTCGACGATGCTAGGAGACTTTTCGGATCTGAATGAGCCAAATATTCAGTTGAATGTAACGATTTCAAGTGCAAAGTATACAAAGCGCGAGCCGGTGGCCTCTTCTCGCCCTGTAAAAGTTCCAGAGTCTGTCTTTTCCAGCTAATACAAAAGCACACAACACCTGAGCTGGTGCTTTGTGAGCAGGTCCTACGTGTCCTCAGCGCCCCCACCCCCACCTTTTAAACTGCAAACATAAATAAATAAATCCCTGCTGCTGAGAGCCACAGCGACAAGCAGAAGGGGGGAGAAGAGGGGGCGAAAAGCAGCAACTCACCCACCAATCCACCCACCTCAGGAAGGTTCGGTTTCTTGTTTGAGCACAGAAACAGTGACAATCTATGATCTCCTTTTTAAGTTTTGAAATAATCATAAGCTGTCGGACTAAAATGCCTTAATGTATTTGCAGTGATGTTTACCGGGTCTTTACTAATATTTTATCAGCGAACTTGGTTGCAGATTATCTGAAGAGCATCTAACTGGGGGCAGGCGCCATGCATCCTTCTTGTCCCTCTGCATATCCTTCTCTCTGAGGTACTGGCTTGGCGACAGGTTCAAAAGCTTCGCCAGGAAAAGAGAGGGCCGAGTCCCCGTGCAAATGGGCTCGTCAGAAGCGCTGATCTGGGGAGACAGAGTGGAAGTGGTGTCAACACAGTAATCGCTACTGGAAACGTGTGAGTGTGTGTGTGTGTGTGTGTGTGTGTGTGTGTGTGTGTGTGTTTAATGTTTATATAATCTGGAGGGGAGAAAAAGCATCCATGCCAGTAATTTTAAAAGGAAAAAGAATCTAAAGAGGAATAGAAAAAAACCAATTTAAAAGGATGTTGGCACAAATAAATAGCACGAGGCCCAAAGAGACCCCGAGGTGTAGGGAGGAGGTCTCTCAGCATCCGCTCTACAGAGGAGCCCAGCCCTCGGCCTGAGCCAGAGGGCCAACAGCGGCAGAGGCTTTTTATCCACCCAAAACCGCCTCCCGCGGCCCCACGCTCGCTGACCTGCCCTCCCGCGGCTTTCGTCCCGGACGCCGAGCTGCGCGGGAATGAGCAGGAGGAGCGCCGCCCAGAGCTCCGCTCGGCCCCGAGAGCTGGCCGGCCCGAGGGCGGGCTCCGCCCGGGGGAGTGAGGGAGCGCGGGTTGAGCTGCGTCTGGTGCAGACCCCAGGGGCACACGCTCTTCCCGTGCTGGAGGCGCGGCCTGGGCACCTCAGCCGGGGGAGCCTCTGGCTTTGAGCGAGCACGTCTGTCCTACCCGTACTTGGGGCAGCTCCCAGAGTGACAGCAGTGCTTGGGGACATTGGGTGGGGTCCTGAGCATGGGCGAAGACGGGTTAACCAGACTCGCCGCTTCGCCACTGTGGTGCATTTTCAGAGCGGCGCCTCGGTGGGCTGAGCGGTCAGCGCTGAGCCGAGACTGCGCCCCTCGAGACAGGCTGGGCGCCTTGGCTGCAGAGGGCACCAGCTGCGGCCTCCATCAGGGCGCCGCGGGCAAGGCCCTGCGCGAGCGGCCTGGACAGGGCAGGTTGATGACCAGATGTCCCAGACTAAAGCCGAGACAATTTTCTGGGATAAAAAGAGAGCCAGACCCATTTTTCCTTTCGAAAGCAAACCTCAGCTCTTGGTCAGGAAGCTTCATAAACAAGCAGTCTTAGCTGTTGAGTCGTTGGGGTGCGGGAGAGGGGAGTAGGGGATGCCATTTGACACTTGTTTTTCTGCCCTTGACCTTCTACCGCCATTTGCCTCATCAGAGGCTTTTGACCTCTTGACTACTTTTGGTTACTTTCGTTTCCGTCTTTCTCCCATCTTCAACTTCTCTGTCCCTGAGTGCCTCTCCCTCCGTTGCTTCGAAGACAGTACTTTCCTCCCTTCTCAGTGGGACAGAGCCTTAAGTGTGTAAAGAGGTGAGACATCAACTTGGCTCTTTTTGAGGCTTTGCCATTCTGGATACCCTAAACTGCTTTTTTCTTTTCTTTTCTTTTCTTTTTAAAAAAGGAAGAATGCTAAAATGAAATGTTAAGGTGTTAAAGGATAGAAAAGGGAAAGAGTGCACCTTCTTCAGTTTTTAAGGAATTGATGTGCTCTCTGACCCACTTTGGATTATCAGTAACAAATTCAGTGATTGCTCACATATAGGCTATGCCTTGAATTTATATATACTAATGAAAATTAAGGCTTTCCTCAGAATCACCACACGTGCCTGTGAACCATACTTCTAAAAGAAGGCCAGGGCTTCTCAAACCTTGAAGTGTATATGAACCACACCAGGATTCTTGATTATGATTCAATAGGCCTGGGGTGGGGCTTGCTTTTTGTATATATAACAAATTTCCATAAGACCCAGATGCTATTGGTCCAGGCAGATGACACTTTGAATGGTGAGGCCAGAGCTTTCAGTGCCACCATACTAGTCTGAGAGAAAAGCAGGGACATTTCTGCACTAGAGACAAACAGTTTTGTTTCCAGAGCTGCTTTACCTCTGCATGGTGGAGGGGTAGATATGCTCACATAAGCATGCTTGAATGCGTGCACATGTGTGTGCACACACATAGTCTTAAACAGCTTCCTGAGTTTGTGATTAAACGCATCTTTTCAATGCCTAACTGGGCCTGGGACATCAGGCTGCTGTGAAAATAGCTGTACATTCCAAGACAAAGGTGTTCCCTGAGCCTGGCCTCTTAGGGCTTCTTGATTTTGATCAACTCCAAATCTACAAAAATATAGGTTTTTGCTAGCAAAGATTTTGACAAGGTTCTGAAATTGGGAATGTCACCAACATGAACCAAGTGAGAATTAAGTAGTGTGTGGCTACAGGGAGTCCAGGAAGATGGGGTGATCAAATAAGGGCAAAAACAGGCAAAGTAAGCGTTCCCAGTCACAGGATTCAGGATATTTTCAGAGGACTAAGTGGAAAACAAAAACAAAAAACCCTTTCAACCCACATATTGAGAATAGTTCTTTGAAATGTTAAGGCCGTCTTCTGAGGGCATTGTGCCCCCCAAAAATCACTGACTAGCACTCATTAACAACATCTGTGAAGTAAGTTAGACAATCTTATTTGTAAAGGGAAAAATCATATCCAAAAAGCCTGCACACAAGTTTGAATTAGGCAAAATAAAACTTCACTAACTTCCACTTATATTTTAATTTCAAATGGTTAAATGTAATCCCAACAACTTTAATACATATTACATGTCCTACATAAAATGTACTGTCACTATATCTGAAACAATAAACCACAGGACAAGCAAGAAATGCTCAGAATACTTCTTACTCCACCAAAAAAGATATTGTGAAACATACTGGGAATTTAAGCCATTTCTACTTTCAGTTTCTGGTAACTTCACTAGGCAACCAATAAGAGCCTAGACTTGTTCCAGTAGGACAGTAATTTGATCTATCACAGCACTCATAACAGTTCTACTAGGTTAAGTTAAATTCCAAGTCCCCATGTAAAACCTTCCTTTAATGAAGCCTCAGTAATAATACTCTCACCATATTTTCACAAACAAGGGTGCAGACTAGAATTAGATCTTTGTCTCTGTATCTTTTGCCATACTCCTTGGTATAATCAGTATGGCTCTGAACCGTAAGTAATAACAGGGGCAGTTACTTTTGTACATCACATTAGAAGTTGGTATTAGCCATTTTTTTTCTCTATTAGAAAACTGAGTAGTCCTAATTTAGAAAAGATGAGACCAAACAATAACAAAATTATTGCTTATAAGCTTATATTAACCTCACATTATGACTACTTTTCTCATTTTGCTTTTTAGACATTATATACTTTCTGTGGTTATTTTAGATAAAAGTCCAGTAGAGTTTGCAGTAGCCAGTTCCCAGTTTCAAAACTGTTGGTAGAAATGTACTTTTTTAAAACATGATAAAGTCTAAATTAAAATTGCTCCCTTTTCTTTGTAAATGTACTCCTCCAAAATCCTAGAAGTATGTTTATAAGATAGTGAGTATACAATATTTAGCTTATGACAAATGCTAACAAAATGTCAACATTTTTTTCTGAGTTACTAATTAGGTAGCCACTCATTAATGGAAATCATTATATATTTGTGAAATTTTGTTATCACACTGATGTTTTACGTGTTATAAGATCTTAAAATGCAAAGGGAAACATATCTTTGTGTGAGATTTCTCGACCACTGTCAAACGTTATTCCATCAATCCCACCCATTGCCAAAAAGACCTCAGGAGGCATAGATTGTAAATGTATTTTATTTTGTAAGTAACAATCAAAATATATTTGTGCTACTGATTTTTTCAAATATTAAATGGGATCTTAACAAAATTTGTCCACTTTGATGTACTCATGTATAACTTTAGAATCTGCAAAGACCCTGACTAAAGAAACAAGTAATTGCACAACTGAGACTGAAGGTGTTACGGTGCTGCAAATGATGCCAGATGTCTTACATTTAGCCAAGTACACCTTCAGAGGTCCCTTGATTTTGAGCATTAGGAACAACAGAGGAATATACACTGAAAGCATCATTAATAGCGTTTTTCGTTGCTTTATTTAAATACGACAGTATCCAACATAGCTGCTAAACACTGGACAATATTTGAGGTCATAAGTACATCCACATGTTCCTCCAAATGACGTTTGGGGTCCTGAAAGAGCAAAAATAAGGAAAGAGAAAACAGAACCATATTATTGGTAGATAAATTACTCAAATTTTTTTCAGTAGCTGATGAAACTGGTAAAGAAAGCCAGAACTAACTTAAATATTTTACAATTTAACTTTACTAGTATATTGTTATATTCTTAGAATTTCTAAATCAATTAAGTTAAGTAGCTAATAAAATAATAGATTACACAATGAAAGCTTGATTTACACAATGCAATGACTGTGTACCAGAGATTTTTATAAGGAGTAACAAGGAATTCTATACAGCTTACAATCATCTGATTTTTTTAAAGTTCATTTATATATGTCTACCTGTCTGCATATATGTGTATATTCTCTACCATTCATATATCTTGAATGTCTGAGGGAATGCTTAATTCAAAGCGGACATACCAATGGGTAAGAGTTCAGTGTGAATTCTCAGCACTTCTTCTATGTTTTATAATAGCAAAAATCAGAATTCTGTACAATCTTAATCTTTCAAGAGTAGTGCTTTAAATGATTCAGAAAATATTCTTGGATCAAAAGTTGCTGTTTGTAGTTGAAGAATTTAAATACAATTTGGATCAATTCTAAAATGTTAAGAATGTTTTATGTAGCTATTCTGAAAAAAAATGTATCATCGAAAATTATATAGGTACAATCCTTTAACTTAAACCCGATCGTATCTATTTTTGAAATAGACTGAGTTAAAAAGGAGGCTTAAAATTGTATTGTAATAAAGGAATTTAAATTAAAATGCTTAGTATGTATTTATGTTTTAGGTGGAATTAAGTATTTGAGCAAAATTTGAAAGTTTTGAAATAAGGAATATATATTATGCACAATAGAAAAATTATTTAAAGGATTATATTCTTACGATTATTGTTAAAATACCCAAGACTCCTAACTTTAAACAAATGTTCATTATTGGAATTATTTCTTGGCCGTGCTTTTCTAACCCTTATTTTAATACACTGTTTTTTAAAACAACCCAGAGATACAACATGTTACAAACAATTTCAAGTGACTAGACTACAATATATTTTTTATTTCAGAAATAAGTCTCAGGGCATTTTAGGTGAAAAAGACTGAGAAACACTAGCAGGAGAAAAAAAGATATTGGTTTAATTCCATTATAGACAGTTTTGTTTTTGCCACGCAGTAGGCCAAACCAGTGAGGTAATAACTATATTTTTAAAAATGACTCTGATGATTATTAAACTTTGCCAATTACATATTTTTCAGTTTCATTTTTTATTTAGACCTTTTATTTGCTGCTTTAAATCTGTATCAAGAAACTATGGCCTCGGAAAGACATTTATTCAAAAAACAGTTACTGAATTCTATAAAGTATAAGGCTCCAAGTTGGTGATCTAGTATTATGATTAAAATAAGTAGTGGAAAGATAACAAGGGTGGTATCACATAAGATGAGAAAACAAAATGAACTGTATTTCATTTTGCTTTTTGGGGGTATTTGTTTTTAAATTATAATACTCAGAAGGTAGTGAAATTTGATTTTCTCATTTAACACATATGATAAAGTCAGACCTTTGCCCCTACTGCTCTGTTGGAGTAATTCATTTTATAGTGAATTGGTAACATGCTTCCCTCAGTTATCTATTACTTCTTGTGGCAGCTGGGTGATTCTTAGAGATTTCCCATCCAAGAATGGTCCTGGCCCAAACCTATATAGCTTGTGAGATGTGATGGGATCAGAGCATATGGTAGGATGGCTGAAAGCAAAGACAGCTTAGTGTCTTGCATCTGAAATATCAAGATTCTGCCAACATCAGCAATATGATAACCATGTTCCATGAAATGGGGAAAAAATGTAATCGACATTCTTTAAAAAACATTCTAATTAATCTGTAGATTCCTTTAATTGGTTGGTGTCTTCCCCCACCCTCAGATAATAGAGACTAAAATATATATTTCATCTTAGAAAAGTGAAAGAGCAAATACTTAAAGCCCTTTCTCTTCACTCAGTGTAACCCAATAAGGCTCTAACCTTTCTCAGGAATATTACCTACATATTGATATAGTACATAATTAACAAAACTTGTTACATACGAAATAAATCTACCCTATTATCTTTTCTATTATCTTATTTATCTGTAGATTAAAATAATGCTTGAAAAATTAATTCAGAACACAAATGTCCTAATTTGTTCCTAGTAAATTATTTTCACTGAAGATAGTATCTCATAGGTATTTGTGATTTACTTCTCTATAGAACCTGACATCAAATAAATTTAGTGACCTTTACAATTAGTATCACATTTACATGACAGAAGAAAAATGTAGAGTGGACAGGAAAAAAATTATACAGGCCCTAAAACAGTTTTAACTCTATAAGAACATGCTATTATGCAACTGCATAACTTATTAACAGTATACCTCACCTGCTTGCCAACATTCTTTATTGCCAGCTGTTCAGGTGTCATCTTATCTTCTTCTTCTACAGCCTGTGAATGAAACACAAAGGACAGAGTTTAAAATTATAAATTCTCTATTCCCACTGCAGGATAATCACCAAAAATAATGATGACCAGAATTTTCATTCATAGAACTTTTATTCAAAGAATTTACCGAATAAAATTATGCTAAACTTCATAATAACCTTCAGGGCAATAAAAACTATCAGCAGCATCATTTTGAAAACAGACAAGAAATACACAGAAAGTACTGAAAATATCAAACAGGATCACTAAATGGTTGTGTTGACCATTTGCAACACAAATTGACCATTACTGAATTCTTCAGGAGATGGGAGATGGAAGTACCTGAGGTGGCACTTATGGCACTGTGGTACTAACTAATTCTGTTCTGTTGCCCTCTCCTTTTCCTATTTGCACAGTTCTTTCCCAGTTTCCCATTTCTCTGTCTCCTTTTTTATCAATCCAGCCTGCCCATAACTTCAGTATCTATTTAACTATCAATAGCACTTAGGATCAAAGGATCTACTGACTTTTGATCCACTAAACAAATCACATGGGTTTCTCTCTTAGTAATTTCACATCTTTAAATCTCTAAAAGTAATACATGTATTCAGAAAAAAATCTGAAACTACTCCACATGAGTGATCTTTAGTAACCATGAAGAAATTGTCATTTGAAGTTTTCAACAAAAAATTACCTGAACTAAAAACCAAATATAATCAAAATTAAATTAACCCAAACAATACATGAAAACCACTTTCCACTACTTTCAAAGTTAGCTACAAACTCTTCTATGTATGATCATAACTTTCTGGCAGAGTAATTCTGAAATAATTATAACATTTAGATTAGCTACCACTACTGCCCTCCTCTCCCAATAATGGCACCAATATAAAACCTCTTTATTGAGAATTTCACACATAAGAAATCTTAACAGTTTGGGTATGTTATGGCCTGAAGACAAAACTCTGTATCAGGTGAACTTTTAGTCTGTGATTTATTCATAGCATCTGATAAATTGAAAAAACAAGAAAATTTAAGGATCACTAACCTTAAGAAATGCCAACACAGCGTTTACCACAAAAAGAGTTACAAAAGCGGGTGAGATGGTGGTGGCAGAAAGCAGGGAACCAAAATCCCAGTGAGCGTTAGATTTGGATACTCTGAACTTTATAGTCTCACAGCTGCCAAATTTCTTCATGTGCGAACAATGAACATGTAGGAAATGTAATCATCAGACATTCCCCATAAACTGGGAAGTTTGGCTGCATTTCACACCTTCTTAATAGTTTTGTAAACAGAGAACTTGAAAATGAGCAAAGATGGCAAGTGTCTAATTTTATAAATGGACAAACTATCTAGAGAATTTTCCCCAGTAGAACCTGCCTAAAGAGAAAAGATAGTGAATAGGTATTGTATCTACTGATTATCAGAGGATACTTATTTACAACACATTATTAGGAAATGCATTTATGACTCATAAGCCCAAAAGAAGAAAAAGTAAAAGTTAGGAACATGCCAAATCTAGAAATCCCTAGACAGAGAATATGCTCATTTTCAGAGTCAGATGTCACTCTATTATTTTCAGTTATAAAAGTATTTCCTAACTGGGAAACGGCTCTCCTACTATTCAATGTTTTACATAAATGGAAACATTGACAAAACGTATTAAGAATATTTTTCTAAATTTCACAAATTGTGACACTATATTTTATTGACTTAAAAGCATTTAGATGAATGGAACAATTCACTAAGTTTGTACTACATACCCATTCAGTGTTAGTTGTTCTACATACATGCCAACAACAGTACTTACTACAGTATTGGAAGGAGGCAAAAATTTTGGAATTTGGCTCAAAATACCAATCCATGTACAAAACAGTTATTAGGGAATATTGTGGAATATTGCAAACAACAAAGATGGTAGATAGACAACGAACGATGAAGGTCAAAAAGCACTTGAAGTATTGATCTTATTTGAAAAGTTAAATAGGTATAAAAAGCGCTAACTCAAATTTTAAAAATCTTTTACATCATTTACCCACTTTACCAATTAGTTTTTCCATTCCCAATAATTAAAAGAGAGAGTTCACAAACTCTTTGAGAAGTACAGATGGTAAAAAGTACTCCCAGCCATAGATGCCATCTGGGAAATGAGGAGCAGCTGTAGATTTAGGCATATACTAAGGTTGCAAACCCCCATAACAAAAGAGTAAGCATATCTCTTCGATTCTAAGATATTCCAAATCAAATGCCTAAATATTTTCTCTATCTACCCAAGTTACCTGTATCTCATCTACCATCTGAGCAAGACCAGTTTGTCTTCATTCACAGTTCTAATCTGGCTAGTCACCAGGAAAAATGTAAGAAATGGTTGCAGCAGAAACAAATGAAATTCAGGCACAGGCAGTGTCCTCACTAGGGAACTTCTGTGTTTATGGCAACTTCTGTGATTTGGCGTCAAATTTTGCTTTTGCATTTGTGCTCTTCGGTTTACTCAACCAACAAAAAAGCACTGAAAATGTTTGTGGCTATTCACACTAGAAACGTTTTTAACAGTTTATCAACAAAGACCCCCAGATGGCTATCCC